>NC_064923.1:428933365-429236124 GCF_023897955.1 Schistocerca gregaria
ATTCTTTTTATTGTATATGTCTCTCGTCATGCAGAAGGCTGACCTCATCTTCTTTATTCCCTCCATCCTCGTTATTCCCTCCATGCTCCTGTTCCTTCCTGTTATAAATTCTCCCAGATATTTAAATTTGTCCACCATTTGCACAGTGCCTTCCGGTGTTTCCCAGTCTGCAGTGGTATTTAATGTCTTTGTCTTGTTATAGGCGATCCTCAGTCCCACCTTTCTGGCTACGTTACTTAAGTTGTCGAGTTGTGTCTTTGCGTCTTCTTCCGTCTCACTATTGCTATGTCGTCTGCAAAGGCTAGGCAGTCCACTTGAGCCCTGTAGTCCTTTTTGTCCCCCGCATGGGTCTTCGGTATTCCCATTTTCTCGTTTATTGGTCTCCACTGCCTGATCACTTTGTCCAGTGCTATTTTGAACAACAATGGTGACAATCCATCTCCCTGTTTAACACCAGTTCTGAGCTAGCTTACTGTATTCATCCTATACATCTATCTATAATTTTTTTCCATGCTTCCGTCCATTACCAACTTGATTGTTCTGTGGTGTCTCAGTATGTGTCCTGCTAACAGACATTTTCTCTTAGTTAAGTTGCAACACAAATTTATTTTTTCCCTCATTTTCATTCATTGCCGTTTCATTAGGTAGTTGATCTTCTGTACCACCGCATATAATAAGTTTCTGTCAGGCTTAGTGGTATGTAGGTAAAGTACATGCCTGGAACTCGAAAGCTCGTGGGATCGACTTTTGTACGGTATTGCAGTGCCTGTGTTCAGAAGTACGATGAAATATTCCCTCGGCCGTGGTTGACAACATATGGAAGTTTGGGTCTGGCCGTGAAGCTGCTCGGACAGCCTAAAAAGAAGGCAACGGCTCGCTATAGGTGGGAAATCCGGTTTCGAATCCCGGTCCAGTACAAATTTTCATTGTCGTCATTCCATTATACAGCTGACGGTTTCCCATATTCGTAATTGGGAACACATTTCGTGGATAAAATTCTGGTGAGACCTCGAAATTTTTCCTTCTGCCTTTACCCTAGATATGCCAGAAACGACAAGCTATTCGGATTCCACATTCAACCGTAGGTTCTCTTTCCCCGATAGGCTTACTCGGATAGATTAGAGGCGCACAAGTCGCCGAAATGATTTCCAGTCGAAAGATTTACACCAGGCGCCTAGACATCCCAGGTGACGGACGTCCAACAAATCATGTGCGATGCTACCGCTTTGTTCCACCAATGCGCCCTTTCCTAATTTGGAATGACATTATGCTAACCATGAGGCATCCGATTGAACCGATGGCAATACCATGTGGTAGCTGTTCGAAACTTAATCCTGCTGTATGCATCTAACGACAAAACAATGCATTGAAGCTACTACAGTTATAAATTTGTACCAAAACGTAATACTGGAGGAATAAACAAGTCACTACGCTTACTAAAACACGCGCACTAATGACGAGATGGCTGGGGGATGGGAGGGGGGGAGGGGGAGGGGCAGAGTGGGAGGGATGAATACCACAAGTGGCACACATAAATTTGAATACCACTGCCTAATACCATATACACTCCTACACAATATCAACCATACACAGCACAAAATATTTAACAAAATTTATATAAAAAGGCACACAGTAAATTAATCCATGGATAACCTGCATTGTGACGAACGTGTAGCGCACATGGTAGTGGTTGGTTGTACATGGTCCCCAGGACGAATGGGCGTTGTTGTTGTTGTGGTCTTCAGTCCAGAGACTGGTTTGATGCAGCTCTCCATGCTACTGTATCCTGTGCAAGCCTCTTCACCTCCAAATAACTAATGCAACCTACATTCTTCTCAATCTGCTTACTATATTCATCTCTTCGTCTCCCTCTACCATTCTTACCTTCCACGCTTCTGTTCTCTTCTTGTCTAAACAGTTTATTGTCCATGTTTCAGTTCCATACATGGCTACACTCCATACAAATACTTTCAGGAAAGACTACCGGATACTTAAATCTATTCTCGATGTTAAAAAATGTCTTCTCCAGAAACACTTTCCTTGACGTAAGCAGTCTACATTTTATATCCTCTCTTCCTATTGGCGTATGTCCGCTGGTTTCCGAGACAGAGCACGTTTCATGTATACTGTTATTTATTTTCCGTATTATACAAAACGTTGCCAGGTTTACGCATATATACGTGTACAACTATTAGTAGACATTGTAACACGCATTTTGCAAGGCATCAATTCAGAGACAAGTATTTTTAAAACATTCACTCCTATGCATTATAACAGATATCGCTTTGCGGCTGCTGCACAGTTCAAAAGAAATGTTCGAATATCTCACCCTCAATCTCAATAAACATGTGCAGTCTTGGGGGCAAATGGTTGATTTTTCTTGTCCATAATGAGGACAGCAGTGTCCATGATGCGACCAAGCAGTTCATCTCACTATGTCACCTTCCGTTTGCACACCTCAAGCTTCATCCAGCCCCATGAACAAAAATCTAGTGTCATAAGGTCTGGCGATTTGGTGGCCAATTAATCGTATTACCACGATCAATCAGCGAATAGAGTAAGCTCGGTTGAGATGTTCTCTCATACATCTGGTAAAATCCGGTCAGTCTTCGTCATGCTGGAAGTACATTGCAATCTGCGTGGCCAAAGCAACATATTCAAGGCCCTCAACAAACGAGTTTTACAAGAAGTGGAAGTCATTCATTCTATCCCGTCATTCGATCTTGTAAAATGATGGGACCCATCAACATAGTGTACTTCTCGAAGGAAAACAAAGTAATTATGCTTGACATGTTACAGACTTCTGCATAACTATTGTGAAGGTACAGGGTGTTTAAAAAATGACCGGTATATTTGAAACGGCAATAAAAACTAAACGAGCAGCGATAGAAATACACCGTTTGTTGCAATATACTTGGGACAACAGCACTTTTTCAGGCAGACAAACTTTCGAAATTACAGTAGTTACAATTTTCAACAACAGATGGCGCTGCAAGTGATGTGAAAGATATAGAAGACAACGCAGTCTGTGGGTGCGCCATTCTGTACGTCGTCTTTCTGCTGTAAGCGTGTGCTGTTCACAACGTGCAAGTGTGCTGTGGACAACATGGTTTATTCCTTAGAACAGAGGATTTTTCTGGTGTTGGAATTCCACTGCCTAGAACACAGTGTTGTTGCAACAAGACGAAGTTTTCAACGGAGGTTTAATGTAACCAAAGGACCGAAAAGCGATACAATAGAGGATCTGTTTGAAAAATTTCAACGGACTGGGAACGTGACGGATGAACGTGCTGGAAAGGTAGGGCGACCGCGTACGGCAACCACAGAGGGCAACGCGCAGCTAGTGCAGCAGGTGATCCAACAGCGGCCTCGGGTATCCGTTCGCCGTGTTGCAGCTGCGGTCCAAATGACGCCAACGTCCACGTATCGTCTAAAGCGCCAGAGTTTACACCTCTATCCATACAAAATTCAAACGCGGCAACCCCTCAGCGCCGCTACCATTGCTGCACGAGAGACATTCACTAACGATATAGTGCACAGGATTGATGACGGCGATACGCATGTGGGCAGCATTTGGTTTACTGACGAAGCTTATTTTTACCTGGACGGCTTCGTCAATAAACAGAACTGGCGCATATGGGGAACCGAAAAGCCCCATGTTGGAGTCCCATCGTCCCTGCATCCTCAGAAAGTACTGGTCTGGGCCGCCATTTCTTCCAAAGGAATCATTGGCCCATTTTTCAGATCCGAAACGATTACTGCATCACGCTATCTGGACATTCTTCGTGAATTTGTGGCCGTACAAACTGCCTTAGACGACACTGCGAACACCTCGTGGTTTATGCAAGATGGTGCCCGGCCACATCGCACGGCCGACGTCTTTAATCTCCTGAATGAATATTTCGATGATCATGTGATTGCTTTGGGCTATCCAAAACATACAGGAGGCGGCGTGGATTGGCCTCCCTATTCGCCAGGCATGAACCCCTGTGACTTCTTTCTGTGGGGACACTTGAAAGACCAGGTGTACCGCCAGAATCCAGAGACAATTGAACAGCTGAAGCAGTACATCTCATCTGCATGTGAAGCCATTCCATCAGGCACGTTGTCAAAGGTTTCGGGTAATTTCATTCAGAGACTACGCCATATTATTGCTACGCATGGTGGATATGTGGAAAATATCGTACTATAGAGTTGCCCAGACCGCAGCGCCATCTGTTGTTGACAATTGTAACTACTGTAATTTCGAAAGTTTGTCTGCCTGAAAATGTACGGTTGTCCCAAGCATATTGCAACAAACGGTGTATTACTATCGCTGCTCGTTTAGTTTGTATTGCCGTTTCAAATATCCCGGTCATTTTTGAAACACCCTGTAGGTTAGCGACAGCTCATTCCATAAGTGAGATATTTCTTTTTTGCCGTAGCAGAAATGAAACTGAGAGCACTGGCAAACTATTGGTCGACACGTTTATTATGCACAAATCAGAAAAAGCTTTGTATCACCCCACACACTCCAAAAAAAGTTTTGTATCACTCTGGTTCCCAGAACTCCTGAAGATAGACGTTGACTGTGAATATTGTATCACAGTCCCAGTCCCTTTGACTGTTTAAGGATGTCACTAAACCAGCCCAAAGATGTAAACAACCATGCATGAGCAGTGCCTACTACACGGAGGGGTTCCGACAGTCGATCAGTTCCAGTCATTCCACCAGGGAGAAGGTATACGGCTCGTGTTGTCTGTAGGTCAACAATGGCGTCCGCATTGTTAGTTCGTGCCAGGAAAGGCCCCCAACAAGGGAAGTGTGCCGGTGTCTCGGCGTGAACCAAAGTGGTCATGTTCGGACATGGAGGAGATACAGAGAGACAGGAACTGTCGATGACATGCTTCGCTCAGGGCGCCCAAGGACTACTACTGCTGTGGATCACCGCTATCTACGGATTGTAGCTAGGAGGAACCTAGACAGCAACGCCACCATGTTGAATAATCCTCTTTCTGAAGCCACAGGACGTCGTGTTATGACTCAGACTGTGCGCAATAGGCTGCATGATGCGCAACTTCGCTTCCGACGTCCATGAAGAGGTCCACCTTTGTAACAATGACACCATGCAGCGCGGTTCAGATGGGCCCAACAACACACCGAATGGACCGTTCAGGATTGGCATCATGTTCTCTTTACCTATGAGTGTCGCATATGTCTTCAACCAGACAATCGTCATAGACGTGTTTGGAGGCAACCCGGTCGGGATGAACGCCTTAGACACACACGTTATACAGTGAGTGCAGCAACGTGGCGGTTCTGTGCTGTTCTGGGGTGGCATTATGTGGGGCCAATGTAGGTTGCTGATGGTCATGGAAGGCGCTGTAACGGCTGTACGATACGTGAATGCCATCCTCCGACCGATAGTGACACCGTATCGGCAGCATATTGGCGAAGCATTCGTCTTCATGGATGACAATTCGCCCCCCATCGCGCACACCTTGTGAATGACTTCCTTCAGAACAACGACATCGCTCGACTAGAGTGGCCAGCATGTTCTCCAGACATGAACCCTATCGAACGTGCCTGGGATAAATTGAAAAGGGCTGTTTCTGGACGACATGATCCACAACCACTCGGAGGGATCTAAGTCGAATCGCCGTTGAGGAGTGGGACAATCTGGACCAACAGTGGTTTATGAACTTGTGGATGACGAACACGGGCATGCACCAATGTAAGAGGACGTGCTACTGGGTATTAGAGTTATCGGTGTGTGCAGGAATCTGGACCTCCACCTCTGAAGGTCTCGCTGTATGGTGGTACAACATGCAGTTTGTGTTTTTCATGAGCAATTAAAAGGAGATAAATGATGTTTATGTTGATCTCTATTCCAATTTTCTGTACAGTTTTCGGACACCTTGAAATCAAAGTGATGCAAAACTTTTTTGGTGTGTGTGTATTTTTGTTTGGAATTTCGATGTATATCGTTGACTAACATAAATAAAATACATATATTTACCGTTTTCTAAAGCAAGACGTTTAAGTATTCATTATCGAAGAAGGTCATTTTGATTTTATTTCTGCTGAAGTCATTGTTATCTGGAGTTTACGCCACAAGCTGCTGATTTCTCGTAATTATTCCTAGCAGCTGTTACACCTACATTTACATCTACATGATTACTCTGCAAATCACAATCAAGTGCCGGACCGAGGATTCATCTAACCACCTTCAAGCTATTTCTTTGCCGTTCCACTCTCGAACGGCGGGCGGGGATACGAGCACTTAAATCTTTCTGTGTGAGCTCTGATTTCCCTTTAGTCAAAGTCGATACCAGAAGTGAGACTATTTCTTTTTTGGAGTAGCTGCCGATGACAGTTGTGTTGAGCCAACTTAAACTAAGGCCTTCAATCTAAATAATGATGAAAGCAATATATTAATGATATTACTGCACTATTTCTGTCAAAGCCATCCCCATTAAAATAGTGTAACACGGTCAAATAGCATTTTTTCAATAGGGATGGCATTGACAGGAACAACTATATGAGAGGTTAAAAGTTAATTTCACTTGGTTTTATCATTCCCCGAGCTTTGCATTAAGCCAGAGGCCAACAATTAATAACATAAAAGAGATCGTCTAAGCTGGCTTTGCACCATGTCAGCAATCCTAAACCCTTAAAAAAAAAAAAGAAATATCTGGTTTGCATCGCTTGTACTCACAAATCACAATGAACTAACCATCTTGTATACCATACTGCCATAGTCTTCCGCGCAACACAACACCAAGACAGTATTTTTTAAGCGGTCCCTATATTGTCAATAATATTTCACAGTAATATTGTCCAATACTACTGACGTTCTCCCTAGGCGGCTCAATAATATTGTCAATTACCCACATTGTCAGTAATACTGTTGCAAGAATACTGTGATCGGAATGTTCTACGCTAAAAGACGTTGGACAGATGCTTTACTTTGTTGATAGCAGAAAAATAGATGGATGAAAAATTCGCATTGATTCTAGGAGCCTCAACGACCACACAAAAAAATTCTAGAAACGACTGAAGTTGAACGAAAAAAAATTATCATAAGACTTTGTGTGTGAATGGTCCAACATTTCACACATTGCAGGAAATAGTTTTCCTCATACACAGGCACTTTCTTCATCCAATCCCTCACCCTCCTGGATCACTTTCTGCGGTCGCCCGTATCCCAATAAAAAAAAGTGAAGTGAGAGATGCAGTTCCATCAAGTCGCACTTATCAGTTACGCTATGATGCCTTGGTACTGACAACTGTTTCTAAGACTTGAAAGCTACAAGTGCAGTTTCACTTTACAGTATTTGAGACATAGATATGGATACGTGCCATGCAATAATGAATGTAATAAATGATTATATTTGGGTAGTAATGTACACATAGAAATAAATAGCTACATATACTTCCATTAATTATTTTTTTTAAATATCTTCCTTCGTGATTGTTCCCTGTATTTTCTGAACAAACAATCGTACGATTCACCCATCATTCTTAACACTCCTGCTTTTGTATTCATCTGGCATATTAGCCCACAATGCCGGAAATGTTTTATACATTGCGATGCACTCTAACATTAATATTCTTTCGTCTTGTCTTGAACTCCTTTTACTCATAACAACATCGTCTGTGTAGCGTGCGAGAGACCTGTCAATGATACTGACAATATTCCCGACAGACGGCACAATACTTCCAGGCAGCATATTATATATCAGAACTGTTTGATGTAGTATTATTGTACATCCGGGAAATATTGTCAGTATTAGTGACCGACTAGATGCCTGTCAAAGAAAGCATCTGAACTTTACGTGCTAATCATAACGGCCGTATTACTAATATATCTCTTGACTTCTACTCTCCAAGAAATGAAAAGAAACTGTTTTATTTGTAACTTATTATCTACAGGGAGAGTCATAAAAGAGGAAAAATATGTCATGCAAATTGTCACACACTCTGCTACAAACAAAAATTCGTTTTCCTCATGTCCCTATGTCTATAAATGACAATGCAATTGAATGGTAAAAATCTGGAAATACGGACTTTTGGGTGGTACTGTGCGCCAACATTGGCCAAGGGGACAGATCGGCAACAGGGCACAACATGCGAGTGTTGCAGGTAGTCTAGCTGCTCACGAGAAGGCGAGGCACGCGGCGTCAAGCGACGATCTGCGTGACAATGCGAGCAATGACAGCGCCCACATCAATCTCGTACCGGTTACGCTGACCGGTATTATGTATGGTGGCTGGTTGGCATAGAGAAAGGAACGTGAGGATGGGCTGCACTACTGTACACGCATGTTTTATAATTTGGTTTTTGCGTCCCAGACTTAGTTTTAAGAAACGAGTACATAGATGCAGAATACAAAATACGACTACACAGGTATGTGGCAGTCAATAAAAACGAATATATTGTAGCTGTACTAATCAAAACTAACATAGAAACACATGGTCAGAAGCTGCAGTGGCGGTTTATAAGTACTGTTCGAAATGATGGCCACGATGTGTGTGGCAAAGTTGAACTCTTAGCAGGGAGGATTGCTGAACACGATCCAACATGTCTGTATCTCTTTGTGTAATATCACAGGCATGTTGTATTCTGTGTTGAAGGGTGTTGACATCAAGAACCTCTCATACATAAATCACAGATTTCAGATGGCCCCACAAAAAGAAAGTCACTGCACCACTCAGACTGGAGTGTAAGCATCATCAACTGGCACAAACTCATACCGAAACCTTACAAATTAACACTAGGACATCGACTGACCAATTCAGATAATATTGCTCGACGTGACTACAGCAGAATTTCGATCATCCAGTCCCGGATCTTCGGTTCACGCTGACCATTTGACAAGGTGTCAGTTTACATATTGATTCTGGAATGTACTATATGCATTGCCCCGTTTACTGCGTGTGTAAAATCACATCAAAGAGAAAGAAGATGCTGGTGTTTGTGGACACAGAACGCTCTGAAATAGGTGTTAATGACTGACAGCGAAATGACAATGACGCTGGCAACAGAATAATTGCCGGCCGGTATGACCGAGCGGCTCTAGGCGCTACAGTCTGGAACCGCGCGACCGCTACGGTCACAGGTTCGATTCCTGCCTCGGGCATGGATGTGTGATGTCCTTAGGTTAGTTACCTTTAAGTAGTTCTAAGTTCTAGGGGACTGATGACCTCAGAAGTTGAGTCTCATAGTTCTCAGAGCCATTTGAACCATTTTTTGAACAGAATAATTTCTTATGGTGAAATTGTCATCGTGTATTCGTGTGCAGACGGTGGTGATGTCGATCATGGATTAGATGACGAAGTTGGCGCTCAATCTGAACACCTTATGGACAATACAGAGCCAACAACGCAGCTGGGCAAAATAATGGTTTATAGGAACGCCAGGCAGGAACAATTTTGGTCGTACTAATGCTGGTCGACCTTCGTGACCATGCTGCACATAAACTACTTTCAAACCTGGTTCAAAAGAAACTTGCTTGTTACTTAACTCCATAAAACTCATTATGTTTCTTTGTTAATATCTGTTTAAAATCATGTTAAAACGATGCCTAATCTGAAGAGGTGACGGAAGAAAGTGCTAAACCTCAGTTTATTGAAAATTAGACTGATCGCATTGTCTGTTTTGGTTTCTACAGCATTACAGCTGGCAACATATAGTTCCATTTGAAACGTTAGAAAGTGTTTTTTGAATATATATATATATATATATATATATATATATATATATATATATATATATATATATGTGTGTGTGTGTGTGTGTGTGTGTGTGTGTGTGTGTGTGTGTGTGTGTGTATGTGCACTGTAGTTCCTTGCCGTATTTATAATCTACGTCTTTGGATGAGACGAGTAAAACGCCACAGTATCAACATGGCAGTGATGTCGCAATCTTGTAGTCGAATGCAAATATGGATACTTCGTGAGGATGATTAATGACTACGGTGATCCATTTATTGATAACATGAATTCAGAACGCTATTACGTACCATTCGATATCGAAAACACCGCAAGAATGGCTTAGCATTATGTTGCCACCAGCCTAACCTCAAAAGTTTTAGACACAGCATTTTTTTATATTTTTAGCAATTCTCTAATGTTAGAAACATATAAATGGAATGTGGTTTATAGCAATAAACGCCTGTAAGGTTGTTACAGTCACTTTTTTTTGTTTTACATTGCAACAATAGAAAAATTAAGAAGAGCTCAACAAAGATAAAGTGTGATGACAGCCAAGGCATCTACTTCAAATGTAATGATTGTCATAAATAACGACACACAAACCCCACGTTAATGAACATCAAACATCATCTTAACAGTCCGCAGCTCGTGGTCTTGCGGTAGCGTTCTCGTTTCCCGAACACGGGGTCCAGGGTTCGATTCTCGGCGGGTCAGGGATTTTTCTCTGTCTCGAGATGACTGTGTGTTATGTGTCCTTCATCATCAGCGACGCGCAAGTCGCCGAACTGGTGCACCTAAAAAGGACTTGCAATACGGCGGCCGAACTTAACCGCATGGGGCCTCCGCGACAACAATGCCATACGATCATTTCATTTCGTCAGGTTAATGCAGAACTTTTAAAAGATTCATTGTGAAAAAGGTAGAGAGGCAATTCCCATGGCCTTACAGTTAGCAAGATGACCACATCCCGTCAAGAAAAAATAAGTGATATTAATTAGTTACCACCTACACATCTTTAAAGTTTTGAAACTCTTAAAGTGAATAATAAAGAAAATAAATATCCAGAACTGTTTAATAGTGTTGCGACTATATTTAACAGGAACTGACATAGTTTTTTCCTCGAGTGGTATACGAGTACTGAATTATAGTTTATTTATGGGAGAAGTTTTGATTCCCAAGTATTTTCTGATGAAAAAGTAAATGAATACGAAGGTTGACAAACGCTATATGCATTTTAGTCACTGCAGGCAAACTGACATCGTTACTTTGGGACTCTTTTAAGGCTATTATGTAACAGGCTTTTGTCTCTCTTGGGTTTGATTGATTGGTTGGTTGGTTGTTTGGGGAAGGAGACCTGACAGCGAGGTCATCGGTCTCATCGGATTAGGGAAGGGCCCTTTGAAAGGAACCATCCCGGCATTTGCCTGGAGCGATTTAGGGAAATCACGCAAAACCTAAATCAGGATGACTGGACGTGGGATTGAACCTTCGTCCTCCCGAATGCGAGTCCAGTGTCTATCCACTGCGCCACCTCGCTCGGTCTTGGGTTTGAGGACTGTTATACTACTGTCTCGTGTAAGATAGTAAAAGCCACATATTTGTTCTCAAAATTGTTCTAAATACTTTTTGATGAAGAAAATGCTAACCCACAATAGCAGGTGCAATGCTATAAGTATACAATTATCTAAGACTTTTTTTATCCATTTAAGATTTACAGATTTAACCCAATATAAAACATGCAATAACTCAAAACTATGCTCTCGTGGGTTACCACTTTCCTCCTCCGACCCCTTCATTTCTTGGTTACATGAAAGTAAATATGACGTGTGTGTTTATCACTGCATTCATTTGCCAAGTTCGTTTTACGAACTCCTAAAGAACCAACATCACTAGGAATCAGGTATAACGAAAAACTCGAGGCGGAAGTGGAGCTGTTCTCGAAATTCACTGATTATGGAAGTCAGAGGTCTACATGTAAGTCATCATTGTTAAATGAACCTAGCAACTTCACCGTTTTTCTGGCACATCCACTAATCCTGGGGAAATCCTTGGAGAGGCTTGCAGAATTCATCCAGTGACTGTAAGCAGTGCAGAGATCACAAATGTAAGTAATGAGACACCTTCCCGGAGAGTCGTGCAGTTGCCTAACGCGTTCTGTAGCAGCTGCATCGTGTACTCTGTCGCTAACCTTTGATCAACAGGTGCAACAGTGGGGCACAATTAACTGTGTCCCGATTATCTGCTACTATCTGAATCGTCAGTGAACAGGCAATGGCCTTGCGTAGACAGTAATTTACGACTGTATCATTCTGGAAAATCATTCTTGGGTCGATGTAGCGTCAGTGATGTTGAAACGGATCACACGAACCATATGTTACGATTCTTTTCCTATCGCGAGATATATTGTTTGAATGGTTATAGTGCACAAAAACGTCCTTAAAAAGAGAAATTTGCTAACATCGAAAATAAATTTAAGTTTTAGTAAGGCTTTTCTCAACGCTTTTGAGACAAGAAGAGACTAATGCTTTTGACATATGGTGGCACACAAGAAGCTCACGATTAGACGGGTAGATTGGACAGCTAATGAAGAGGTGCTGAATCGAACTGAAGAACAAAGAAACTGCACTAATTAATCGCGAAATTGGTAATGGAAGGAAGTATGGAGGGTAAAAATTGTAGAGTGAGTCCAAGGCTTGAGAACAGCAAGCAGGTTCAGATGGATGTAGCTTGAGATAGTTATGCCACGACGAAGAGGCTTGCACAGGACTGACTAACGTCGAGTGCGGCATGAGACCAGTCTTCAGACTGAAGACTACAACAATAGCAACCACCAATGGCGCACGACAGTACCAATGCACTATCTAATCGAAAGTACTATATTTGCCGATTAAAGGCATGATGTCACAGGATGGTAGGTCTGTAACTGTTCAGCACTGAGGAAACAGGATGATTTTTTTTTCGTCCGTCTCAGTGTCACTGATATACTGTTTTTTCTGCAGTAGTTACCGATTTCGGGCTGACAGGCTCATTCTAAAATAATAATACAGGGTTATATGCGGGAGGGGGCTCTATGTCGTCATCTTCAGGCTCTGTATGTTTCATTTGGACGCTACATTATTTTGTAAAACAAAATTGTCAACATTTCCTGTAGTGTAAAATTGATATTTTTCTACCTTCTTAAAATGTTACGAATAAAGGACAATCTGTGATGCAGCACCATAGGAAACTAATAGGCAGAGATACGCGCATGTGTATATGCCTGAGGACAAAACTTACCAAGGTATCCAGTTGACTACTGAGAGTAACATTTGCCATTACACACTGGCTAATATCGACGACAGTAATTGTTACCAGTAGTTTAACTTTCTGTGCAGACTATTTATGGTTAATAATAAAGTAATGACTATAAACATATAGGTACGTGTAATACGGATATGCATACTGTATGTAAACGTTATTGTACATGTACTTTGTAATATTAGGTTATAGTTTGAGAATGGCTTGTCAGTCCGAAACCGGTAACCACTGCAGCAAAAATTGCATATTGATGCAACTGAGACGAACGAAATAAAAAAAAAAAAGACAATTATCCAGTTTCCACAAAAGTACTATATTAGAGTGCCTGTGTTTTTACGGTGTACTCTGCAATGTCCTTCAGACATACATGCATGCACTGCTGCGATCTACAGCTGTATAAAATACAAGATATGTATTTGCATGAGAATATAATCAGACTCCAGTTCACAATGCATTGATGACAACAAAATTTGTGCTGAAGCGAACACACATTTCACATGCATGGATGTCTCAAGGACACTGCAGAGTACATCGTAAAAACATGCACGTCTGAAGGAACTTTGCATCGTAATTCGGAATAACACAAGCACTGAAATATCGTATTTCTCCGCCGACACCCGGCAAGCGACTTTCAAGTAAAATGTCTCTCTCGTACGGGAATATGCATAATGGATGTACGAGTGCAGGTTGTTGATACATGATTGACGGCATATGGAACTATGGGTCTGGCCGTGAGTCGTGTATGCATAGAGCCAAACGATAAGGCGATCGCTCGCGATAAGCTGCAAATCTGCGTTCGAGTCCCGGTTAGTCCACACTCGCAATTCTGAATACGTTTCATGTATAATCACAATTCTGTCCCTGTGCGGGAATCACAGCAGTTGTGCGAGTGCAAGAAGCTTCGGTCGGTCTTGGAGGCGTGCTCAGCTGGCGAGGCACTAAAGGTGATTGCTTGCATGAATCGGGAAATCCAGGTTCGAGCCCCGGTCCGGCACAAATTTTCATTGCCACCAATACATTGTGCAGCTGGAGTCTGATAACATTCACAATTGCGAATGCATTTCCTGCGATTAAAAGCATATGGGCACCCGTTTACAATTTGAATTTGACCACGAAAAATGGAAGGTGTGTATGGCATTTTTGGCCTGGAGTCCCCTTCTGGGAAGTTCGGCCGCATGGTGGAAGTCTTTGTATTTGACGCCATTTCTGCAACTTGTGCTTAAATGATGCTGAAATGATGACGAGAACAACACACACACACACACACACACACACACACACACACACACACACACACACACACACACACACCACACACACACACACAGTCCCCAGCGGAGAACATGCTTGAGCGACTCAGGAATCGAACACAGGGCTCCGTGATCGACAGTCAGCACTGCTTTCCACAAGACTACGACCTACTGACTAATTAACCACTAGATGTCGTGCGGCCATTGTAAAAGGAGTCGAGGAGTGTTGTGTTGTCAGCAGAGAAGCAGCAACAGCAGAATGGATCAGTCGGAAGAGCTCAGTAACTTTGAAAGTGAACTAGTCATTGGATGTCACCTGAGTAACAAATCCATCAGGGACATTTCAAGCCCTCTTCCGCTGACCAAGTTGACTGTTGATGACCTGACTACTAAGTGGATATGCGAAAGAAAACCACAGGTAAACCAGGACCAGGTAAGGTTTATGTCCTGAGAGATATAGATCGGACATTGCGGAAGGTGATTGTAAAAAATCTCATGTAGTCAGAGGAATGAATCACTTGTGATATCCAAAGTGCCACCAGTAGTTCAACTAACACAGTTATTGTGCGTAGAGATTTGGAAAGAATGGAGTACAATGATCGAGCTTCTCCTCATATGTTACAAATTTCTGTACTTAATGTTAAGCTACACTTGGGGTGATGTAAAGAACGACGTCATTTAACAGTGACCGACTGGAAAAAAGTATCTTGGAGTGACAAGTCACGCTATACCCTGCATACAGAATGCTACCTAACATCATGCCTACTGCCGGCAGTGAAATGTGGAGGAGGTGGTGTTACGGTGTTCTTGCCTTCAGTCCAATGATTGGTTCGATGCAGTTCTCCATGCTAGTCTACTCTGTACAAGGCTCTTGGTCCCTAAATAACTACTGCAATCCACCTCTCCTTGAACCTGCTTCCTCTGTTCATCTCTTAGTCTCTGTCTACAATTTTTACACCCCTCACACTTCCCTGCAATGCTAAACCGATAATCCCTCCATATCTCAGATGTGTCCTATAATTCGATCCCTTCCTTTAGTCGCGTTATGCCACAAATATCGTTTCTTAACAATTCGATTCAATACCTCTTCATTAGTTATTAGATTTACCTATCTAATTTTCAGCATTCTTCTGTACCGCAACATTTCAAAAGTTTCTATTCTCTTCTTGTATGGACTGTTTATTCGCCACGTTTCACGTCCATGCAAGGCTACACCCCCTCAAATAACTTCAGAAAAAGACTTCCTAACACTTAACTGATATTCGATGTTAAGAAATTTCTCTTTTTCGGAAACGCTTTTTTTGTAGTTCCCAATCTACATTTTACATAGCCAGTTTTTTTTCTGCTCAAATAGCAAAACTCACCTACTACTTTTAGTGTCTCGTTTCCTTACCTAATTTCCTCAGCATCGCCTGACTTAAATCGACTACATTCCATTACCCTTGTTTTGCTCTTTTCGGCGTTCATCTTATATCCTCCTGTCAATATACTGTCCGTTCCATTAAACCGCTCTCCCAAGTCCTTTGCTGTCTCTGACATAATTACAGTGTCATTGACAAAGCTAAAAGTCTTTATATGTTCTTCCCGAATTTTAATTTCTACTCTAGATTTTTCTTTGATTTCCTTTACTGCTTGCTCAGTGTACAGTTTGAATAACATCGAGGATAGGCTACAAATCTGTCTCACTCCCTTCTCAACTACTGCCTCCCTTTCATGTCCTTTGATTCTTGTAAATGCCGTCTACTTTTTTTTTACAAGTGGCAAATAACTTTTCGCTTCCTGTATTGTATCCCTGCTACCTACAGCTTCAACCAAGTCTACAAATGCTATAAACATTTGTTTGCCTTTCCTTAACGTATCTTCTAAGATATGTCATAAAGTCAGTATTGCATCACGTACTTATGCATCTCCGTAAAACTGATCTTCCCCGAGCTCAGCTTCTGTCAGTTCTCTCATTCTTCTATAAAAAATTCGTAATTAGTATTTTTCGACCATGACTTATTAACTGATAGTTTGGTAATGTTCATACCTGTCAGCACTTGCTTTCTTTGCAATTGGAATTATTACATTCTTTTAAATGTCAGAGGGTACTTCGCTTGTGTCAGAAATCTTTCGCACCAGGTGGAATAGTTTTCTTATGGCTGGCTCTCCCAAGGATACGAGTAGTTCTGAGGGGATGTCGTGTACTCCATGGGCCTTGTTTCGACTTAGGTCTCCCAGCGCTCTATCAAGATCTCCTCGCAGTATCATATCTCCCACCTGATTTTCAGCTGCTTCCTCTTTCTTTTATGTAATATTGTCTTCAAATTCATTTCCCTTGTGCGGCTCCTCTATACGTTTCTTCCACCTTTCGCTTTCCCTTCTTTGCTTAATACTAATTTTCCATATGAGTTCTTGATATTCTTAGAGCTGCTTTTCTCTTATCTCTTTAATTTTTCTATAGACGCTGTCTATCTTTCCCCTAATTAGACATGCTTCTATTGCCTTGCATTAACCAATAAATAAAAAACAACAATTTTCAGTTGGTTATCTATCTTTTTGTGTAGTTAGTGGTGACATTTGAAAGTACTTGTACTTACAGGTTTTCTTACGATCCATTTGTGCACAGTCTCTCACATGTTAAACATCACATACAATTTTCTGTGCACAGTTTACATCGAGGATAAATTACATAAACAACAAGTTACAAGCATATTTCAAATGTAGTCGACAGGTCTTCCACATAGTATGATACGCTTTTGTACAGAGTGTATTTATCTTAACAATATGGATCATAATTTCCTTATATCAGTTTCACAATGCTGCTTATTTCTATATGTTAGTATTTTTATTAAGTGTACTGTCGAAGTATCTGTAGATGATTCACTTTCACGTTTTTCGTTTAAGACTTTCATATTTCCTGAAACGTGAATTATATCTCCAGCTTTCCTAACGAATCCATTTATGCCCTTTATTTAGTCAGTGGAATTCTTTCTCATTTTGCTCTACTTTTCTAAATGGGTGTCCAGTATTATGTATGTGTGTGGCTGTTGCTGACGTGCGCCTGTGTGTATGGGTGTAGGCTTTAATGTGCTATGTGTACCTGGTGTTGCTCGACCGAAAGATATAGATGCTAGTTTTTTCGTGCGCTGTAGAAGATTCGAATAGTAGAGAATCATTGTGAAGGTGTTTAGATGAACCCTTTGTCAGGCAGTTAAATTTGATTTGCATTGTGTCCGTGTAGATGTAGATGCAGATGTATTGAAATTTCGACCTGTTTGTCCTAGGTAGAACGTGGAACATTCCTGGCATGTTACTTTGTATATTCGAGAGTCTGAGTGTGGGTCATTATTACACATTTTTTGTGTATTAATTTTTGCTGTAGTTTATTAGATATAGAAAATACAATTTTTACTTCGTGGTTTTTGAAAATATTTGCAATCATCTGGTCATCCATTTGAGAGTGAATGAGCGAGTAGAAGACAGAGCATTCTTTTGCCCCTGTAATGGGAAACTACTCCTAAAGGCAAAAGAGCTTGATCGTATTAAAGACCCATGTGGTATCTCTAGTCCCCCTGGGCTGTTTTCTCAAGAATGGCTGTTCCTGAGAAGATATATTCCAGAATAGGCCTACAATCAGATTTCTAAGTGAGCACTTACTTAGGAGAACTATGGACTGATTGCAATAAATATAAGAGTTAAAAAAGGGAAACATTTTCACGGAGGACTGCTGCATGGAATGTGAAGATGATGAATAAGAAAGGAAAATTAGCAAACCTGGAGAGAGAAATGGACAGACATAATATACCTCTTAACGGCTAAGTCATGTTCGATGGGAAGAAAAAAGAGAAATTGAATATGAAGACTACAAGGTCATTTATAAAGGATCGAGAAAGACAATGAAGTTGGAGCTATACACGAGAAACATCGAGACAAAAATCATTGTGAGGGTTATTTAGTTAGTGACGGAGTGTAATCATTGAAATTAAACAGTAATCCTGTGGATACATAGATTATCAAGTTTACTCGCCATCAAATGCAAACGAAAGGGAAGAGGACAAAATACGAGTATGTGAGCAGACTGAGGAAGTCTACTAAGAGAACGGGAAACGACAAGTCATAAACGTAATGATCGAAGACTGGAATGTTATAGTGGGGAATAGAAGAAGAAACAACGTAGTTGGAGATTAAGGATGAGGAAAGAGAAATGAAATGAGAAAAAAGCTGATGGTCTTCTGTGAACGATTTGATCTCTGAACTTCTAACACTGGGTTAAAGCACCATCAACGAAGATTATACACAGGGAAAGCTCCAGGTAATATTGCTGGATAATCTTTGTTATAATCGGTCTCAGATTCAAAAATAACATTAAGATTGAAAAACCTTTCCAGGTGTAGATCCTAAAATAGATCACAATTCAGTCATAGCAGATATTAGGACAAGATGAAAACATATTAAGAAAAGATAACAGAGAAAGAAATAAATTGCTGAAAAATTAAAGAAATTAAAGAATGACTACTTTAAGAAAGAGTATGGGCACAATGTGGAAAATAAATTGGAGCACGTAACAAGTGCAGAAGTCAGTGTAGAGCGAAATACGATTAGAAATATTCGTACGATATTGGAAGGATTATGGATAGAAATTGGAGAGCTGAAAAGAACAAGACTTAAGAAAGAATGAATAAAAGGAATTCTGTTGGATAAATGGATGAGCGCAAGAAATGAAAAAATGAAAATTGGGAAGAAGGCAGAAGACAGTCCAGAAAACTGAACGATAAACTAAGAAAGGTCACTGACTAGGCTAGAGAGAACTGGATAAGGAAACACTCTAAAGAAATAGAAGAATTGGAAAAGAAAGGAAAATTAGAAGAGATATACAAAATAGTAAAACCTTAAACAAAAAGAGAAATATGGAAAACAAGCAACCAAAGAATATTAAATAAGCATAGGAAGAAGACAGTATGTATAGGGGAGGAGAAGGTTGTTTGGATGAGTTATCTGAAAGAGTTGTATGGTGCACAGGCTGATAACAACTGACTCATTTTGGAAGATGAAGAAGACCGAAGTCGTTAGTTACTGAAACGGAAACTGGAGAAAGCAATTCAGGATCACCAGGAACAGAAAGCATTAGGCTGCGACAGAATACCATTTGAGGCAATTAAAGTCTTGGGTCCAAATTCAATAACCAGATTGACTGAGGTACTAAACAGAATTTATGCGCTAGGAATTTGGTCTCAAGATCTGGTTAAGACCACTCTAGTTCCGTTACATAAAAAGAGCAATGCGAAAGAACGGAAAGACTATAGAACCATTAGTTTTATCAGTCATGTTACAGAGGCTATAACGAGAGTTGTACAAAGAAGAATTGAAAAGAAAACTGATGAAGATATTGGGGAAGACCAGTTAGGGTTAAGAAACAATGAAGAAACAAGAGTCGCTGTAGTTTGTCTCAGGATGATTGGAGAAAGAATGACAGAAATGAACGAGGTGGTGCATATTTGTTTTAGCGATTGGGAGAGTGCTTTCGATAGTGTCAACTTGAATATACTGCTGAGGGTTTTAAAAGATATGGGTACAGATAAAGGGTTAATTACTGGACTAAACAAAACAAAAAGTAACAGTAAGAGTAGGGACTGAGGAAATCGAAGGGATAAACATTGTAAGGAGCGTAAGGCAAGGATGCTCACTGTCGCTGAAGCTGTTCATCATATACAGAGAAGAAGAACAGATAGGTAAAGTCATAGAGGATGCAAGAGGCATTTTAGTTTGAAGAGAGAGGGTGGAGATTATAAAATATGCGAACGATCAAGCAGTGCTGGCGGAATCAGGAGGTACAGAACATGAAGAAGACTATTTCAGGGATGTGTAAGTAGTATGGAATGAATATAAATATAGGAAAGACCAAAATTGACGACAATAAACAAGAAGAAAGCTCCAGTATATATATGTTCCTAGACGCAGGAAAAATAAAACAAGTAAAATTCTTTCTGTACCAAGGAAGTTTAATGCAAAAAGTGGAAGCAGTACAGCAGAAATAATGAGGAGGATATCTCTGCTAAAGAGAGCATTTGAAAAGATGAAGTAGATATTAACCTCTAGAAGAATTCCAATGGAACTGCTAAATGTTACCTCTGGAGGAAGAAAGATGTTTAGAAAATTTTGAAATGTGGCTGTGAAAAAGAATGCTTAGGTTAAGTGGACTGACAGACTTATGAATGAAAAAGTAATGAATAAAATAGGGGAAAAAGGTGATTGGAGGAAGCGATTAGAAATATGATAAAATCTTGGCTAGGACATGAATTGCGTAGGAATTGTCGGCATTGAAGAATTATAGAGGGAAAAGTGGAAGAAATGACCGGAAGAGGTAGGAAGAGAATTGGAATGATGGATGATATTGCAAGAGAACGAACATATAAACAGGTGAAGGAAGATCCTCAACACGGGACACAATGTAGAGCCTCCAGTTGAAACCTGTCATAAGACAAAGATACACTCAAGAAGAAGAAGAAGAAGATACAAGTATTCTTTCAACCTCTTAAACATCGGTGCTAGTTGGCATATAAACTTGTACTACTGTGGTGGGTGTTTGCTTCACGTCTGTCTTAGCTGCGATAATGCGTTCACTATGCTGTACATAGCAGTTTACTCGCATTCCTATTTTCTTATTCATAGTACACTTACTTCGCCATTTGCCCTATTTGATTTTGTGTTTATAACCCTGTACTCACCTGATCAGAAGTTCTGGTCCTCCTGCCATTGAACTTCAATAATCACCATTCTATCTAGCTTCCAATTATGCATTCTATTTTTTTTTTAACTTTTTGAATTACCTGACCGATTAAGGGATCCCACATTCCATGCTCTGCCCCATACATCGCCAGTTTTGTTTTCTCTCATGACGGCCTCCTCCGGTGTAGCCCCGCCCAGACATCTGAATGTGGGACTATTTTACCTCCGGAATATTTTACCCAAGAGGACGCCATCACCATTTAACCATACAGTAGAGCTGCATGCCATCGCGAAAAATAACAGCTGTTGTTTGCCTTTCCTTTCACCCGCTTGCAGCACCGACACAGCAAGCCATGTGCGCTGATGTTACAAGATCAGATCAGTCAGTCGTCCAGACTGTTGCCCATGTAACTACTGAAAAGGCTGCTGTGCTCTTCAGCGTCAATACTGACGCTGATTTCCTCAGTGACTGCACCGGTCCTTCGAAATCATCGCCTGAGCCTTTTCGATGAATACCGCAGTTCGTGACACGTGTTTCCTCGAATGAGATTTCCTCTCCAGGTTAGCGGAACCATTCCCAAACTTATCCGAAGCATTATACTTGGCCATAATATCGTTAACAGCTGATATCGGGCTCCCGAAGAACGGAACTACGTCAGTGGGCGAACGCCCAGCACGCAGACTTCCGATAATCGCGGATCTTCGGTTGTACTCCGCACTAGTCTGTAACATCTCGGCCATTCTGAAGTTCTGTCTGTTTACCAGATGCCTATGGCTATCAAGAACGCCAATCCCGACCTCCTGAGGAACTACAATATGGCGGAATATTCAAAGTGAAATTTGTCCGGACTTAAGCGCCGCACCCTGCACTTTTTTCACCACATCAGGTGCCCACAAAGCATTCAGAGTCGTGATGGCAGTGGTGAGAATGTTTTGGCTCACCAGCGTATATTTGATACTATGGTTTGAACACCACCCATCCGGTGTGTCGTAACTCTGCCAACAGAGCTTGCGTCAAGCCCCTCCAACTGCATGGACATTGACAGCTGTGGTGTCTCACACACGTGGTGAGTGCACACCAACCATCGTCGTCTATGCCTGTGCCTGTGGTTTAACCCTGCCCACCCCAGTGGCTGCCTTCTGTTGCTCACCATTTGGCGCAACCCTTGTGTCAGCTTTTGATGAGCTAGTGCCGACAGCTACATTTTGGCGTCAGAAGTAGTCGTTGAAACCGTAGATGACCACCATCCGTTGAGAAAAATTGTTCTCTGACACCCCTACATTTTGGTGCCAAGTGGCTGCCATTCATTGACAGGAACCTCAGCTGCGACATCTACAGCCCTGGGCTGCAGCTTCGATGGTGCTAACATGGTGGGTAAACTCATTATTTTACTGCCCTCGTCTGTTCCTGTGCACAAACGTGGTAGGAAGAATTGATTATCATTGGAATCTGCATGTGCAGTTTGTGAAAGCAGGATGATCTGTGGATTTGCTTTGGATCAAAGTGTAACATGAGAAAAGACTATTTATAGTCAATGAGATGCAAGCAGTGTAATTTGTCAGGATAGGAGTTGCCTTGTACTCAGTATCAGTGACAAGCAATATGTACTGACACTTTGAGTAAGAGGCACACCAGTGTTCAGTGTCAAGATGGCAGATGACGTGTCAAAGAATTGAAAGCATTTCCTGTTATTATGTTTGAGTGCCGACTAAACAAGGAAATTGGGTCAAATGTAATCACTGATGCAGAATTGCGATACCGTGCAACACTGGTGTGATATTGCTGCTACTAGAGAAATATTAAGCAAGCAGCTAACATAAGCATTCCCTAAATTGGACTCTCATCCTGTGAAGTTTCTTGTGTCCATCAGTATCCAGGTGTATACAGCTTGCCAGGCAACACAGTCTATGACAGCTGATGGCTATGATATAGCACACGATGACACAGCCATCTGCCATCCACATACTTTGTGACCAGTAGTTGCAGGTTTTCACCCGAGCTGAGGTCTGTGTGTGGTCATCTTGGTGCACTGCTCCACTGGGTCCCCCGCTCATTGATTATCGCTGTCGCCAGCGACCTCCCTGGTGGGCTGAGTTTGAGGCTGGGACAGCTTGCTGTAATGCTACATTTTCACTGGCGTCTGGTCTGTGATGGTTTGCACTGATGCTCACCATCACCAAAGATGTCTGAGTCTCAAGGAGGGGCCAGGGTCATCCCTGCTTCCCTTATGTCAGCATTTGATGCGTTAGCACTGACAGCTACATTTTGGAGTCAAAAGTTGTCACTGCAACGTCTATAACCACCATCTGCGATGAAGAGTTGGGCTCTGACACCCTTACATTTTGGGGCAAGGAGTTTTAGAACGTCAGTGGCTGCCATTTATTGACAAGATGCTCCACTTTCGAATCATCACCAGCTCTTGTTTGCAACTTTGATGGTTCAAGGGTAGTGTTTGAACTTGTTATTTTTCTGGCCCCTTCTGTTCCTGGGCACAAACATGGTAGGAAGAACTGATTGCCTTAGGAATCAGCAGGTGCAGTTTGTGAAAGCAGAAGGATCTATGGACTTGTCTTGGTCAAGTATAACTCACGAGAAGACTAATTATGGTTAGTGAGATGCAAGCAATGTAATTTGTCAGGACATGAGTTGCATTGTACTCAGTATCTCTGACATGCAATATGTGCTGACACTATGGGCATGAGGCACCTCTATGTTCAGAGTCAAGATGGCAGATGATGCCTCAGAAGAACTGAGAGCATTTCCCACTATGAGTTCTGGGGCGGGAGTGCTGCCATTGGAGAAATGTTAACCAGGCAGCTGAAATATGTACAACTCAGATCAGACTCTAATTCTCAGAAGTTGGTCATGACCATCAGTAGATAGATGCATACGGTTTGCTGTGCAACGCAGCCTATGGCAGATGATTACTATGACACAGGGACCACTTGCAATTTGTGGACCACCATCTACGGACTTTGCCCCCAGAAGCTGCTGGCTCCCATCTGAGCTGAGGTCTGCATGCAGTCAACTTGGTGCCACTGCTCCACTGGATCATGTACTGGGTGAATGCCTTCTAGTGCCAGCCATCTCTTTCATGGGCGATGAGTTTAGCACAGGCCTGGGTTGCTGCCAGCTACACTGTTCAGGCACCTGGCTTGTGTGGGTGTATGCTTGCCATAAAAAAATGGTTCAAATGGCTCTGAGCACTATGGGACTCAATATCTTAGGTCATAAGTCCCCTAGAACTTAGAACTACTTAAACCTAACTAACCTAAAGACATCACACACACCCATGACCGAGGCAGGATTCGAACCTGCGACCGTTGCAGCCCTGCGGTTCCGGATTGCACCGCCAGAACCGCACGTGTGCTTGCCATCATCTGTGATCATTTCCAGCATGCTGTCACTGCATTCATGTAGCAGCCAAGTTACGAGGAGCTACTATGATCATCACTCACTGATGGTACAGTGCTTCTGTCAGGCTTCTCCAGTTACACAGAAGTCAGAAGCTGCAGCTTCCCACAAGCATTCCTGCTAGATGTGTCCATGGCCATCTACGTCACCAAGGCCAACAACCTTCTCTCCAACAACAGCTTCCTATACGAAATTAGCAACGACAGAAGTCATCATCGATTTGTAAAATGACCTGCAGAGGATTGGAAGCAGTATCTAGCGTAAAAAAAAAGAAAAAAAAGAAAAACAGGCGTAGCTGCTGTCTACAATGACCTTAAGTGTAATGAACACCTAAAGCGAATAACAGTAAAATCATATGCCAGACAGAGATTCGTAGGAGGAATCTTAAGGAAATATAACTCATCCACGAAGGAAATAGCCTACAAGGTGTTTGTTCAACTGATTCTTGAGTAATATTAATCTACCTGGGATATACAAGAAACTTGTATATGTTCCAGCTCCTTCATCGCGAGTGGTGCCAGCCTTGTGTGAATGTCTAACAGAAAAGATATCACTCATATCTGTTTGATGAAAAAGTTTCGGTGTGGATGCACAACTAACTTCCGAACTCCTGCCGAGAATCAGAAACCTGCGAGCACGGGTTAATGGGCACAGGCCGTTATGGTGCGGCGAACAGGAAGTTGGGAATTTGAGTCTGACGGAAAGCGTGTCCAAAGGGCCGAGGTGGCTTAGGCAACTGTTCTAGAGAAGCAGAGCATCCGAGATCGAGTCCTGGTCCAGAACAAATTTTCAACTCTCGCCGCTGCATTGCCGCGGTGCCCTGTGCGTCTGCAAGCCATTATTTCCTTCCTATCTGTTCCAGAATTTCTACAGAGAGGCTCCAGGAACACTCTTCTGAGTTTAAACACTTCCGCTGTCTCGCTGAACTCACATCAGGCATGACAACAAGTACGAATTTCGACCGATAATTTGAGGAGGGGTCACAACATGTAAAAAATATCGGTATGGTAATGTATCAAAACTCTTGTCGGATGCACAACAAGATAAATATTTAAAAGTTTAGATTACAAGCAGATAAAATCTTTATTCTGATACGTCATACTCCTTTAGAACAACACTGTCACTGCTATGATCATACATTGAAGAGCCAAAGTAACAGGTACTTCTGCCTGATATCGTATAGGGCACTCGCGAGCACGCAGAAGTGCCGCAACATGACGTGGCATGGACTCGACTAATGTCTGAAGTAGTGCTCGTGGGAACTGACTCCATGAATCCAGCAGGACTATCCATAAACCTGTAACAGCACGTCGGGGCATCGGGGTCGAGATCCTTCTGACCAGCACGTTGCAAAGCATCCAAATATGCTCAATAATATTCATGTTGGGGAGTTTGGTGGCCAGCGGACGTGTTTAAACTCAGAAGAGTTTTTCTGGAGCCTCTCTGTAGCAATTCCGGACGTGTGTAGTGTCAGATTGTCACTGCTCAAGTCCATCGGAGTGCACAATAGACATGAATAGACGCAGGTGAACAGACAGGATCGTTACGTACGTGTCACCTGTCAGAATCGTATCTAGACATATGGGTCCCTTATCACTCCCACAGCACACGCCTCACACCGTTACAGAGCCTCCACCAGCTTCAACTATCTTCTGCTGACATGCAAGATCCATGAATTCAAAAGGTTGTCTCTATACCCTTTACATGCCCATCCGCTCGATATAATTTTAAATGAGACTCGTCCGACCAGGCAACATGTTTCCAGT
This sequence comes from Schistocerca gregaria, assembly GCF_023897955.1. Classification (NCBI taxonomy): domain Eukaryota; kingdom Metazoa; phylum Arthropoda; class Insecta; order Orthoptera; family Acrididae; genus Schistocerca; species Schistocerca gregaria. The sequence continues at coordinate 428,959,497 of NC_064923.1, forward strand.
CATCAACAGTTCAATGACGGTGTTGACGGGCCCAGGCGAGGCGTAAAGATTTGTGTCGTATAGTCATCAAGTGTACACGAGTGGGCCTTCGGTTCCGAAAACCCATATCGATGATGTTTCGCACGCTGACACTTGTTGATGGCCCATCATTGAAATCTGCAGCAATTTGCTGAAGGATTGCACGTTTGCCACGTTTAACGATTCTCTTCCGTCGTCGTTGGTCCCGTTCCTGCAGGACCTTTTTCCGGCCACAGCGATGTCGGAGATTTGATTTTTTACCAGATTCCCGATATTCATGGTACACTCGTGAGATGGTTGTATGGGAAAAATCACCACTTCATCGCTGCCTCGGAGATGCTGTGTCCCACCGCTCGTTCGCCGACTATAACACGACGTTCAAACTCACTTAAATCTTGATAAACCGCCACTGTAGCAGAAGTAACAACTGTGCCACACACTTGTGTTATATAGGTGTAGCTGACCGCAGCGCCGTATTCTGGATGTTTACATTTCTCTGTATTTGAATATGCATGCCTATACCAGTTTCTTTGGCACAATGCACCATAGGACCGACCACTTGCGAGAGTCGTTGTTGGTTGGTTGTTTTGTGGGAGGGGACCAAACAGCGAGGTTATCGGTTCCATCTGATTAGGGAAGGAAATCGGCCGTGCCCTTTCAAAGGAACCATCCCGGTATTTGCCTGGAGTGATTTAGGGAAATCACGGAAAACCTAAATCAGGATGGCCAGACGCGGGTATGAACCGTCTTCCTCCCTAGTGCGAGTCCAGTGTGTTAACCAATGCGCCACATCACTCGGTGTTTGTTTGGCGCTTCAGTGTAAATTCTAGAGCTAATAACACACGTGAAGTACAGAAACTGTAAACAGTATCAGATGCAGAAACCAGCTTCTGTGCTAATGTAATACTCAAAAATAAAAACTGAATCTTGACAATGAGCCATCAGAATATCGCTCAAAAGAAAAAAGAAAAAATAACAGACAAACAAGAAAAACATATACAGTATAATAATCTAAATCATTACATAACAACAGTAATGGCTACCTCCTAAATGAAACATACTACAGCAAAGACGAATGTCTAGTAGCATGAGAATCAGTTTAAAAAAAAAGAGAAGTGAAGGCAACAGTATTTCATCAGCGTACCAGTAATACAAAAAGTCATCAAAGGTGTGAAAAACATATCTATAGGGTGTTTCACAATTTATCGCGCTTCTCCTCCCCCCCATGAACCATGGACCTTGCCGTTGGTGGGGAGGCTTGCGTGCCTCAGCGATACAGATGGCCGTACCGTAGGTGCAACCACAACGGAGGGGTATCTGTTGAGAGGCCAGACAAACGTGTGGTTCCTGAAGAGGGGCAGCAGCCTTTTCAGTAGTTGCAGGGGCAACAGTCTGGATGATTGACTGATCTGGCCTTGCAACATTAACCAAAACGGCCTTGCTGTGCTGGTACTGCGAACGGCTGAAAGCAAGGGGAAACTACAGCCGTAATTTTTCCCGAGGACATGCAGCTTTACTGTATGATTAAATGATGATGGCATCCTCTTGGGTAAAATATTCCGGAGGTAAAATAGTCCCCCATTCGGTTCTCCGGGCGGGGACTACTCAGGAGGATGTCGTTATCAGGAGAAAGAAAACTGGCGTTCTACGGATCGGAGCGTGGAATGTCAGATCCCTTAATCGGGCAGGTAGGTTAGAAAATTTAAAAAGGGAAATGGATAGGTTAAAGTTAGATATAGTGGGAATTAGTGAAGTTCGGTGGCAGGAGGAACAAGACTTCTGGTCAGGTGACTACAGGGTTATAAACACAAAATCAAATAGGGGTAATGCAGGAGTAGGTTTAATAATGAATAGGAAAATAGGAATGCGGGTAAGCTACTACAAACAGCATAGTGAACGCATTATTGTGGCCAAGATAGATACGAAGCCCACACCTACTACAGTAGTACAAGTTTATATGCCAACTAGCTCTGCAGATGATGAAGAAATTGAAGAAATGTACGATGAAATAAAAGAAATTGTTCAGATAGTGAAGGGAGACGAAAATTTAATAGTAATGGGTGACTGGAATTCGTCAGTAGGAAAAGGGAGAGAAGGAAACATAGTAGGTGAATATGGATTGGGGCTAAGAAATGAAAGAGGAAGCCGCCTAGTAGAATTTTGCACAGAGCACAACTTAATCATAGCTAACACTTGGTTTAAGAATCATGAAAGAAGGTTGTATACGTGGAAGAACCCTGGAGATACTAAAAGGTATCAAATAGATTATATAATGGTAAGACAGAGATTTAGGAACCAGGTTTTAAGTTGTAAGACATTTCCAGGGGCAGATGTGGACTCGGACCACAATCTATTGGTTATGACCTGTAGATTAAAACTGAAGAAACTGCAAAAATGTGGGAAATTAAGGAGATGGGACCTGGATAACCTGAAAGAACCAGAAGTTGTACAGAGTTTCAGGGAGAGCATAAGGAGACAACTGACAGGAATAGGGGAAAGAAATACCGTAGAAGAAGAATGGGTAGCTCTGAGGGATGAAGTAGTGAAGGCAGCAGAGGATGAAGTAGGTAAAAAGACGAGGGCTGCTAGAAATCCATGGGTAACAGAAGAAATATTGAATTTAATTGATGAAACGAGAAAATATAAAAATGCAGTAAATGAGGCAGGCAAAAAGGAATACAGACGTCTCAAAAATGAGATCGACAGGAAGTGCAAAATGGCTAAGCAGGGATGGCTAGAGGACAAATGTAAGGATGTAGAAGCTTATCTCACTAGGGGTAAGATAGATACTGCCTACAGGAAAATTAAAGAGACCTTTGGAGAGAAGAGAACCACGTGTATGAATATCAAGAGCTCAGATGGCAACCCAGTTCTAAGCAAAGAAGGAAAGGCAGAAAGGTGGAAGGAGTATATACACTCCTGGAAATGGAAAAAAGAACACATTGACACCGGTGTGTCAGACCCACCATACTTGCTCCGGACACTGCGAGAGGGCTGTACAAGCAATGATCACACGCACGGCACAGCGGACACACCAGGAACCGCGCTGTTGGCCGTCGAATGGCGCTAGCTGCGCAGCATTTGTGCACCGCCGCCGTCAGTGTCAGCCAGTTTGCCGCGGCATACGGAGCTCCATCGCAGTCTTTAACACGTAGCATGTCGCGACAGCGTGGACGTGAACCGTATGTGCAGTTGACGGACTTTGAGCGAGGGCGTATAGTGAGCATGCGGGAGGCCGGATGGACGTACCGCCGAATTGCTCAACACGTGGGGCGTGAGGTCTCCACAGTACATCGATGTTGTCGCCAGTGGTCGGCGGAAGGTGCACGTGCCCGTCGACCTGGGACCGGACCGCAGCGACGCACGGATGCACGCGAAGACCGTAGGAACCTACGCAGTGCCGTAGGGGACCGCACCGCCACTTCCCAGCAAATTAGGGACGCTGTTGCTCCTGGGGTATCGGCGAGGACCATTCGCAACCGTCTCCATGAAGCTGGGCCACGGTGCCGCACACCGTTAGGCCGTCTTCCGCTCACGCCCCCACATCGTGCAGCCCGCCTCCAGTGGTGTCGCGACAGGCGTGAATGGAGGGACGAATGGAGACGTGTCGTCTTCAGCGATGAGAGTCGCTTCTGCCTTGGTACCAATGATGGTCTTATGCGTGTTTGTCGCCGTGCAGGTGAGCGCCACAATTAGGACTGCATACGACTTAGGCACACAGGGCCAACACCAGGCATCATGGTGTGGGGAGCGATCTCCTACACTGGCCGTACACCTCTGGTGACCGTCGAGGGGACACTGAATAGAGCACGGTACATCCAAACCGTCATCGAACCCATCGTTCTACCATTCCTAGACCGGCAAGGGAACTTGCTGTTCCAACAGGACAATGCACGTCCGCATGTATCCCGTGTCACCCAACGTGCTCTAGAACGTGTAAGTCAAATACCCTGGCCGGCAAGATCTCCGGATCTGTCCCCCATTGAGCATGTTTGGGACTGGATGAAGCGTCGTCTCACGCGGTCTGCACGTACAGCACGAACGCTGGTCCAACTGAGGCGCCAGGTGGAAATGGCATGGCAAGCCGTTCCACAGGACTACATCCAGCATCTCTACGATCGTCTCCATGGGAGAACAGCAGCTTGCATTGCTGCGAAAGGTGGATATACACTGTACTAGTGCCATCATTGTGCATGCTCTGTTGTCTGTGTCTATGTGCCTGTGGTTCTGTCAGTGTGATCATGTGATGTATCTGACCCCAGGAATGTGTCAATAAAGTTTCCCCTTCCTCGGACAATGAATTCACGGTGTTCTTATTTCAATTTCCAGGAGTGTAGAAGGTTTATACAAGGGTGATGTACTTGAGGACAATATTATGGAAATAGAAGAGGATGTAGATGAAGACGAAATGGGAGATACGATACTGCGTGAAGAGTTTGACAGAGCACTGAAAGACCTGAGTCGAAACAAGGCCCCGGGAGTAGACAACATTCCATTAGAACTACTGACGGCCTTGGGAGAGCCAGTCATGACAAAACTCTACCAGCTGGTGAGCAAGATATATGAGACAGGCGAAATACCCTCAGACTTCAAGAAGAATATAATAATTCCAATCCCAAAGAAAGCAGGTGCTGACAGATGTGAAAATTACCGAACTATCAGTTTAATAAGTCACAGCTGCAAAATACTAACGCGAATTCTTTACAGACGAATGGAAAAACTGGTAGATGCGGACCTCGGGGAGGATCAGTTTGGATTCCGTCGAAATGTTGGAACACGTGAGGCAATACTGACCTTACGACTTATCTTAGAAGAAAGATTAAGAAAAGGCAAACCTACGTTTCTAGCATTTGTAAACTTAGAGAAAGCTTTTGACAATGTTGACTGGAATACTCTCTTTCAAATTCTAAAGGTGGCAGGGGTAAAATACAGGGAGTGAAAGGCTATTTACAATTTGTACAGAAACCAGATGGCAGTCATAAAAGTCGAGGGGCATGAAAGGGAAGCAGTGGTTGGGAAAGGAGTGAGACAGGGTTGTAGCCTCTCCCCGATGTTATTCAATCTGTATATTGAGCAAGCAGTAAAGGAAACAAAAGAAAAATTTGGAGTAGGTATTAAAATTCATGGAGACGAAGTAAAAACTTTGAGGTTCGCTGATGACATTGTAATTCTGTCAGAGACGGCAAAGGACTTGGAAGAGCAGTTGAACGGAATGGACAGTGTCTTGAAAGGAGGATATAAGATGAACATCAACAAAAGCAAAACGAGGATAATGGATTGTAGTCAAATTAAATCGGGTGATGCTGAGGGAATTAGATTAGGAAATGAGACACTTAAAGTAGTAAAGGAGTTTTCTATCTGGGGAGCAAAATAACTGATGATGGTCGAAGTAGAGAGGATATAAAATGTAGACTGGCAATGGCAAGGAAAGCGTTTCTGAAGAAGAGAAATTTGTTAACATCGAGTATAGATTTAAGTGTCAGGAAGTCGTTTCTGAAAGTATTTGTATGGAGTGTAGCCATGTATGGAAGTGAAACATGGATGATAAATAGTTTGTACAAGAAGAGAATAGAAGCTTTCGAAATGTGGTGCTACAGAAGAATGCTGAAGATTAAATGGGTAGATCACATAAGTAATGAGGAGGTATTGAATAGGATTGGGGAGAAGAGAAGTTTGTGGCACAACTTGACTAGAAGAAGGGATCGTTTGGTAGGACATGTTTTGAGGCATCAAGGGATCACAAATTTAGCGTTGGAGGGCAGCGTGGAGGGTAAAAATCGTAGAGGGAGACCGAGAGATGAGTACACTAAGCAGATTCAGAAGGATGTAGGTTGCAGTAGGTACTGGGAGATGAAGCAGCTTGCACAGGATAGAGTAGCATGGAGAGCTGCATCAAACCAGTCTTAGGACTGAAGACAACAACAACAACAACATCGCGCTTCTACGGGGAGGAGGGGGGGTGGGTGCCAACGGCCTTGTCACAGTGGTTATCACCTGTTCCCATCATATCACCGAAATTAAACGCTGTCAGGCTTGGCTAGGGATTTGTGCTAGCCATGCCCGACAGCGCTTCCTAGCGCTGTTGGCAAGAGGGTTGCTCTCAGCCTTTGTGAGGCCAATTGAGCGACTGCTTGATTGGGAAGTAGCGGCTCCGGTCACGAAAACTGACAACGGCTTGGTGTTGTGGCTCTTTTTCCATCAGTGCGGACTGAAATGGAAGGGGTGCATTCAGCTCTTGTGAGACAAACTGAGGAGCTACTTCATTGAGAAGTGGCGGCTTCGGTCTCGTAAACTGACAAACGGCCGCGAGATTCGTGTGCTGACCACACACACACCTCCATATCCGCATCCAGTGACGCCAGTGGACTGAGGATGACACGACGGTCGTTCGGTAACGTTGGGCCTTAAAAGTCTGTTGGGACGGAGGTTATTTTTTTCTTTTTTGAGGATAAATTACTGATAAGGAACCCATGTCCAGGAGTGTACTATTTGCATATACAATAAGTTTGAAGACTGGAACACTCTCAATCTTACACTCCAAGTTACACGTACAAACTGAGAAGAGAGCACCGTCATCAGTACCTGTCGTAATTATGACGTCACGTGCCATTTTCGTGCAACTGCAACAAGGGCTGCAGGAAACTGGTACGTTCGCAACTAGGAGGGTTGGCTGCCGTGTTCTGCGGTCGTACTGCTCTCTCGACTCTCGGCACGTATAAGAGAACCCGACACCGAGTACTCATAACACTGCACATGCCACGGCTCCTGTGGGCCACACAGATCAGAGATCGTTGTCTCCGCTTTGTCCATATCGTGGTGCGGGAGGTTTGAAACTATTCAGATCTTGAAACATATTTTACATCCAAACGGTACATTTTCGGATATGGATTCCTTGTCAGACCTTTGTCTACTGAAATCCCCTCTACAGCAACACTTAGAAGCCTGCGACAGGAACTGTGAAAGGACCCGTATATAAACTGCTCAAAGAAATATTGCACAGTTCTCATGACTTTCATACTTACAAGGGGATCGCGCCTATTCTTTACCACCGATTTCGTCTAAATTTACTGCCTGAAATGAAAGTGATAGAAGTGGGAGCTCCAGATGGTCAAGTATAAAAAAAATAGCATTTTTGACGTGAATCGAGCGAGGCATGAGCTACTTGTGTCGGCACAATGAGAACGCAACGGTTGGGGTGGCGGAAAGAAAAGAGTATGATGATCCGAGGGTCGTGGGGTCTAGTCCCTACGCGTAAACATTTCTTATTTTTAGCTGTTACGTTACTTACACTGCAAATAAATCGAAATCATGCTCAGCACATTGCATCTTCGACCGACGTGATGAAGTCCTATGTGCAGAAGTACAAACTACTTCTATTAATTGACTCATAGGTAAGACAAACAAATACACAATTATACGACAAGATTTTTCAAGATGAATTGCCATCGTGCAGTATTAAAGTCAATCACCCCAAATGCACTCCGCTAGTGCAACCATGCCATGTCTACTTTTATCGTCAGGTAAGGAATTTGATCAAAAAAGTTGCTCTTATCTCATCAAAAGAGAAAAATAAATCACCGACTATCCTCAGCAATATTTGGCGAAATAATGTCTTAAGCGTGGTTTGCTACCGCATTCTGCAATGATAGGGAACGTTTTATGAATGTGAACCAAGCTTGTGTTTCTATAGAACTTTAAAAGAACCATGTAATTGTAAAAATGCGACGCTTTAACGTATGCAAGTTGACGAGAAAATTATTGCTTCCCCTGTTTTGATGATGCATATTACCCCAACTCGTGTAAATAATCAGCTGTAAAATAATAAAACTAACTAATATTACATTCGAAGTTCTATTATACGTGTTATAATCCGTACCCCATTTACAAGCAGTCCCAAATTTTCCTTTGCTAATTCCTTTTCATGCGTTTTATGAAAATATTAATAAAGACAATATATTGAGCATTATTTCGGTTTATGTGCAGTGTAAGCAGCGTAAAAGCCGCAAAGAAAAAGGTGTTTGCGCATGAGGTCTCGACTCCACAACTCTCGAATTACCATTCTTTACTTTCTCCACTGCACCAAACGCTGCCTGGAAACTGTGCTAACACAAATACCTCATGCCTCGCCCGACCAAGGCCAGAAATGCTGAGATTGAATAATCGGGTTTCTTCATTTAGATCTGCATACATACTCCCCAAGCCGCCGTACGCTGCGTGGCGGAGGGTACCTTGTACACAACTAGTCGTTTCCTTTTCTGTTACACTCGCAGACAGAGCGAGGGAAAAACGACTATCTGTATGCCTTCGTATGAGATCTAATTTCTCGTATCTTATCTTCGTGGTCCCCACGCGAAATGTATGTGATCGTTCTGCAGTCAATTTCAAATGTCGATTCACTAAACTTTCTCAGTAGTGTTCTCCGAAATGAATATCTTATTCCGTCCAGGGATTCTCATTTGAGTTACCGAAACATATCCGTAACACTTGCATGCTGATTGAACCTACCGGTAACAAATCTAGTAGCTCGCCTCTGAATTGCTTCGATGAGTTCTTTCAATTTGACCTGGTGCGGATCCGAAACAACCGAACAGTATTCAAGAATAGGTCGCAGTAGTTTCCTACACGCGGTCTCCTTTACAGATGAACTACACTTTCCTAAAATTCTCCCATGACTGTGTCACGCAGGACATTACTAATGCTGTATCTGAACATTACGGGTTTGTTCTTCCTATTCATCCGCATTAGCTTACATTTTTGTACGATAATAGTCACCTGCCGTTCATCTCAGCAACTACGAATTTTGTCTATGTTATCTAATATCAACCTACAGTCACATCTTCGACACCTCCCTGTAGGCCATAGCATCATCAGCAAACAACAGCAGATTACTGCCCATCCCGTCTGCCACTTCGTTTATACAGAAAGTAGCAACGGTCGTTTCAACTCCCTATGCTGTCCCTGTCTCAGATTAACACTCGCCGTCGAGAGCAATATACTGGGTTCTACCACTTAACAAGCATTCAACGCAGTCACATTCCTGGGAGCCAATTCCGTATGCACGTACCTGTGTTAACAGTCTGCGGTGGTGTACCGTGGGATTCTAGAAATATGCACTTTGTCTCTTACCCTTGAGCCCTAGTTCGCAGTATATCATGCCAGAAAAGAGCAAGGTGGGTTTCGCATGAGACATGCCTTCTGAAGTTGGACATGAGCTTTTCGGTCTCTAGGAAATTTAGTGAATTTGAACTCAGAATATTCTCCAGAATTCAGCAGCAAACCGATGTTAAGGACATTGATCTGTAATTTCTGTCGGTTGTTGGCGTCGATCCCGCATGATATATCGACGTAGTGACGCGCTGTCTTCTTCAGTCTCAGGGAGCACGCCAAGAGCACAACGAGTCACGTCGTCGAAATGTCGTGCGACGACGACGCGAACAACTGACAGAAAACTCGATTATGCAACACGTTAGCAATTCGTCGGGAAAGCCTGAAGAAGTACGCCAAAAGTGTTATTTTTTTCTAAACGCTTGGCCATCTAGAGCTCCCGCTTCTCTTTCATTTCTGACCACGCCCTGTATATACCATAAAAAATATGGATGAAATCCGCGATGACGAGTAGACGCGGTTCCGTTTTTAGCGTTATTTTTTATTATTTTTCAGAAACATCTTTCTCAGTACACTTCTGACTACGGGGAATTAGTTTGTACACCATCCGTGCAATTCAGGCAGGAGCAAACCTGCATTCTGAATGCACTCTGTGCTGTGTATCCAGTTGTGAACAGGACAATGCAGCTTGTCCACTTTGTTCAGTCCCTAAAGGGTCATTTCAAACTTGAAGACTGTGCTCGCTGTCACTTTATACAGCAAGAAGGTTGTCAGCGAAAGAAGCTGTCTGCTGGAATGGGGTACGCCATAGCAACATCGTTTAAACGCTCAACTAAATTACAAGAAACAAAATTTTAGAGATCTACTTCGTAATAATATTGTGGGTTGGCCGTGTCAACCCATGTAGTACACTACCATCTCCACATGATCAGTTTGGCCTCCAAGCATCCATGATGAAAACAATACACACAGTCCCATTGTGCGTGAAGGAGATAGACAAGGGAACGTCTGAACTGGCACCTGGATCAACAGTGTTCAGTGCTACATGTGTCTTATAACACATGGTCATCATACTATGTGGAGGTAGCACAGCACCGATGTGTGGCCTTGGGCATGCAGTTTCATGACTTGGTCAATAGAGTCGTTTACGTTTTGGGTAAGTATCACGTACGGATGTTCCAGACCCATCTCTATAGAGGGTAATTTGAAGACAGTGCAGTATTGGGACAGGATCCTCCAACCACTTACACAGTCAAAATTTTGGCAACGGGTCCGTATTTAGATCATGCTGAAGCATTCTGTATCTACCCCACAAACACCTTCATACAGGAGACAGGAATCAAACTGAGGAATGGCCAGCAGTATTTGATGGAATGAAACTGATTGAATATGCTTAGGGTCAATAGTAGCTTACAGTGTTTTGTCACAGGAACATTTTGTATATACTGTGTGACCTGAGGAGGGGTCACTGTCAAATAGTGGCCGTGCGGAGTGACCGCGCAGTTAGAGGCGCCATGCCACTGACTGCACGGCCTCTCCCGCCGGAGGCTCGAGTCCTCCCTCGGGCATGGGTGTGTGTGTGTTGTTCTTAGCATAAGTTAGCTTAAGTAGTGTGTAAGTCTAGGGACCGATGACCTCAGCAGTTTGGTCCCTTAAAAATTCGCACACACACACACACACACACACACACACACACACACACACACACACACACACACACACACACACACTATCAAATAGTGAATGTGCTTTGACAGCAATATCATGTACACCTTTTGGATAGTAAGTAAAGGAGGGTCCGGTTGGGTTACAGTGCACAGCCAAAGTTACATAATATTTCCTGCACAGCCAAAGTTGCATAATATTAAAAGTTAACCAGCAGCCGTTTTTAATATCATGGACTTTCAATCAGACTGTCTTTCTTTGGGTATTGTTTTCTTTTTATTCCACAATTCAGTTATTTTTATAGTTTCTCGAGGCTTACTCTGCCAGTCCCTTCCCCTTAAATCTAAGCCCAAATATGTTCACAAATACAGGTTGTCCAAAACATTTTTTTTTAAAAACCTGAGGGTGCCACTGTGCAGCCACCAAGAGCAGACGTCCGTTGGCTAGGGAACTTCGCCTCTTTCAACTTGGCCTCATGTGCCCTCGGTACTCCAAGACTAGTATTGCTGTATGAAGCTTAAACTGTAAAGTTGTTGCTGTCACTATACTACTAAACAGACTTTGATTTTGTAACAGTTCCTGAGCAGGGGTCAATGCTAATTGAACGTAAGACTTCTTATTCCTGTTATAAACTGATTCAGTGACTCCTGTCATCGTGATTTCATCTCTGGACATTCAAACACATTCTTGGACACAGACCAAATAATCTTTATTATTAATCAAACATTGATTTGTGGTTAAGCCCAGTCAGAAACTAATGCTGAACAAGTTTGTTTGTATTTTTGTGTGGAATGAAAATAAGTGCTAACTTACTACGACCTGCGATTAACAGTTATTGAGTGTGTGCTAGCACGCAGGACACATTGCATTTATTCACCGTGTTCCTGTGCTAAAGGATCGGAGGAGATTCCAATTTGAGTATCAGTACTCGTATTATACACTTCACTAGTCAGATAACAACAAACAAGATATATGATAAATTGACACTGTCCGCTTACTGAGTCACAATGTATAGGTTATACAGAAGTCAATTACAATTATAAGGTCTCCAATGGTAAGTTACGTACCAAAATAAGTACCAACTGTCCTGTTTTGTACCCTACTGCAATCGTAAATTTTAGGAGAATTTAATAATCTAGGGTTAAACATGTGCTGTATCATAATAATTACGTACTTTATGCATTCAGCTTTAAAACGGATCATCCCTCATTCCAATAATAATCTTCACCAAAAAACGTCTCACTTTTGGCGGCGGGCGGCATCCTTTGATCCATTGTGGCTACAACTGCCATTATCTCCGTAGCATTGTCGGCTGCGTCAGTGAAAGATGTTATGGATACTCAAACTGAATTGCTGGGAAGTCCGCATTATCTCTCTTTCAAATGGTTCAAATGGCTCTGAGCACTATAGGACTTAACATCTGAGGTCATCAGTCCCCTAGAACTTAGAACTACTTAAAGCTAACTAACCTAAGGATATCACACACATCCATGCGCGAGGCAGGATTCGAACCTGCGACCGTAGTATTCGCGCGGTGCCAGACTGAAGCGCCTAGAACCGCTCGGCCACCGCGGCCGGCTATCTCTCTTTCAGTTCGCTATATGAATAACAGGAACGACGTCAACTTCTCATTCGTTTCCTTTTTTGATAATCAGTCGTCCTGTGTCTTTTGTCCCGCTGTTCGTTCTAATTTTACACTAACTTCAGTAGTTTCGTGCATTTGTTAGGTGTCAGTGCGCTGTTTTTATCACAAACGGATTTGTAATAAGGAAGAAACAACCTTAGACGTCGACAGCACTTCTGCAGCTGAAGAGAGTGAAGATGAAAATACTAATATTCGAAAGAGAACAAAAACTGAGCTGTCTTCAATATCTACTATCCAGAAAAACATATAACCAGGATCAAGCAAGGCTCAATATAACTGCTACTATAAAGAAGTATGTATAAATTTCGAATTCACGTTGGCAGACGAGGAGGGCAAGTCTATAGCGAAATATGTGGTGTGAGGCAGTGTTGTGAAATCAGTCTATGGTATCTAACAAGCTGAAAAGGCGTTTGGGACGAAACCATCACAGCGTCTCTCAAAAACCGCGAGGATATTTTCAACGTCTGTATACGGTACTTCCGTTCAAGCACTTCTTCGTGATGGGAAAACAAATAAAGTCTTTTTGGCATCAATAAAATAAAAAAATATTGCCACGAAATAGAAACCCCATTACATCGACAAAGAGCTTATTTTATCGCCATATAAAGAAATTGTAGCTACTACGATGGGACTGGAAGCAGTTGAACAGATTTCCAAAAATAGCCTTACATCTGTCAAATAATGCAATTCATCGGCGCACTATGCACACATCACTTGATATTCTAAGTAATTTTATAGAAAACTCAGCAAACATGTAATTTGCTTTACAGTTGCTGAAAGGTTTCCGGAAAAGCTCAGTTATTATCTTTAGTGAAATTTGGTTGTGGTTCATAAATTATTGAGCAACACTTGTTATGTCGAGAACTGGAAACAACAAGCAATACATTTGCTGCTGTTGAGTTTCATTCAAGACAATGTACTCACGTAGACGGTTTGCGTTGCTGTTTGTATACTGCTGATGGGACTCCTCAGCTAACGTCCGTGAAGAATAAAAACTCATTGCTTTTTACATAGAGAGGCTTGATGAAGACTAGGGACGGAAATCGTTTGTGTGAATCATTCAAACGGTTGTTTCAAGAATAAACTACGTAAAAATTTGTCTTGTACAGTCGTGAGTGTTTGAGAAACTCTGTAAAAAATTGGTGTAGATCATAAAATGTTGTTATTCCACAGCAAAACCCTTTGGCTTACCAAAGGAAAAAATACAAAGTTATGGAATTTCAAGACGAACTACTTGAAATTTTGGAAACTAATGATAACAACGAGTTTGACTATTACTGTGAACGTCTTAGAAATACCGTTTGGTGTGCTGAGCTGGCGTACCTTTCTGATTTTTCAGAAAACTTCATGCTTTGAATTCAGGCAGAGCATGAAACAATCACATCATCAAGTGATAAAATCAGTGCACTTTCAAAAGAACTAGCCGTTTGGATCGCAGAGAATACTGCAGGATTGCACACAATGGGTGCTGATACATTTCGTTCGCTTTGACCACACTCTACGACTTTGACCAATGACACCATAAGTATGCCAGGAATTTTACATGACAAATATCTGAAGCCATAAATGAATGTTCAGAAACCAATAAATGCAGCATAGGGGTCATAGACATAGATAACGTACACTCTCTTACAATGTAATGAGAAAATGAAACAAATAAATGTAGCACTGTGAATAGAGGTCGTACATGTACATCAAGTGATCTCATACAACTAAAAGACAAAATAAGAAAACGTGATGTATCAAAGTCCATAAAATAAGTGAAACTGATGGAATTGGGGTTTCTGGGCAGTTACGACATAAAAACAGAACTACAGTCCTTACCACAAAAGAAAATACTAATAAAAAATCAGGAAAACGTATCACGCAACACAAAAATACGACAGACCGAACACTGGTAGCCCTATCTCGTTTTTGAAATAAGGAAGAGGATGCCAACATTATCCATGAAGGAAAAAGCGACCAACTAAACATTGGTATTACTAATGCAGAAAGACCAACACACCTCACATTGCTATCTTGTTCTTCAGCTCACCTATACCGGTAAAGGCTATCCGAAGAACAGGATACTAGTATTACCGCCAGCGAAAAGAACAATGTACCCAACACTGGTACCCTGTACTTCAGTTGACCTATACAGATCAACTGAAAAATAGAAGTATTATCGAAGACAAAAAGAACTAAAAACCTGATATTGGTATCCTAATTTTTACTAATGGTGGAACCACCAACAGACCAACCATTGATAACCTGTTCTTCAATTGACCTATATACAGGGTGTACATAAAGTGCAGGAACACTTTCAATTATTTATTGCACAAGAACTTAACTTTGTACAGATGTCATACATATTGCATTTTGAAGAGAAACTCTGAGAGATTTTTTTTTTTTCAAACATTCGATATGCAAACCATGAGGGACCTGGCATACATCAATAAAGTAATTGAATTCTTGCCATACCCATCCCAGCATCTCTCTCGTATGCGCTCCACGTTCACTTCACTCACACTGGGATGTCCGCTTCTCTTTGCCAGGCACAAGCAACCCGTCGTAATGAATTTGTTGTGCCCATGGTAAATGGCCTTCTTTGTTGTTGGCTTCTTACTGTACTTGGTTCTACACATCCTTTGAACAGCTGTATCACACTTGTCTTTTGTCAAACTCCAACACAAAGAAAGCTTGCTCAGCACCTAAACTCGCTATGTTGGCGACTAGTGCTAACTATTGGCAAATTACCAAACTACGCTGCTTCAAAATGACATATGTATGATATCTGTACAATGTTTGGTTCTTGTGCAATAAATAAAGTGTTCCCAGACTTTATGCACACCCTGTATGTCAAATGAAAAATAGGATACTACTATTAACCAAAATGAATAGAGCAACACCTCTAAAATAGCTATTCTGTTACACAGTGTGCACTATGTAAACCAATTAAATAAGAAAATACTGCTATTACCATGAACATTAAACATACCCAATAGGCCTAACAACAATACAAAACCAAAATGAAAAAAATAAAAAATACAAAATTAATATTACAGAAAGAGAAAATAAACTCATGATACACTGACTCCTCCAGAAAACACTTAAACTGGCCTTGAGAAACATCAGTGATCTTCACATACAGATATACAAAAACAACTACTCAAATGTTCAAACACACGAAACACATACATCCAGAATTACGTACAAATGAAATAAAAATTTTAAAAAATGTAACTAGCATCCATACCATAATATTCACTAATACCCAATTCCAACTGTCCCTCTTCCACCTATATGGACTCACAAGAAAACACACATCAATCATTGCACAACACCAAAATATAAAACAAGACCAGATATTTAAAAAATTTCTAATCAATATCCTATCCATCCCCAAGAACCCCCATCCTTTTCTACAATTAATATTAAACTCCCAGCCCCTCCCCAACATCAAGCTAATAACTTGTGGTATATATGTCTTCACAACACGCTTATGGAAAGACTTAAATGGTCAGTATGTATTGAGTACACTGTACCTCCCTGAATATTTGTTCAAATGTCCCTGTATTGTGGAAATGTGCCATTTCCCCCTTCCTACAAATAGAATTCAATGCCCCTCGATACCCCTCTATACTATTGGTATGTGCCTCAGCATGATAATTTCTAAATTTGATACTGTGATTAACAACCAAAAGAAGAAACCCTCTCTTCCCCACATATCTGTATGATGAAAACACATCAGACGTAATAGCAGACCCCTTGGCAACATGCTCCTCAATTAATTTGACCAGCAGTTCCTTTGTTAGACTTTGAACCAACTTGAATACAACTTCAGAACTTTCTGTCCCTGAAATAACAGACCCCAAAAGCACAATCCCACAGCAAGCTTCCCCCTTCAATACTTGGTTTTCCCAAAAGGAGACTCATGAATTTTGTACAGTGACACTCCCAAAGACACCATATACTTTAAATACTCCACACAAACTTCTTGATTAACTGAGTACCAATTGATTATGGTATGCTCATTCACTTGACATTCATACACATACAACCACACAGGATACATCATACAACAACAAGAACTAAGCTTCATAATGTCTCTCAAAGCCAGCATAGATTTTTCAGATGACATTCATCTTTTATTGGAATGCTACAATCTGCCCTTGCTACATCTCCAAACATATATATCATTAGTGCACCATGGTGACACACTTGTCAACTGCATATTTTGGCCACACTCATGGCACTGAACAACTAATCCTGATATTTATAAGAAACAAATTGTAAATAACATATCTATACTCATAAGATCAGTCAGGTCATCCTTATTCATTGGCATAGATAAAATCATACCGACAAATGAACAACAAAAATCTCAAAATTATGCAGAAAGAAAAACAACTCTACCAAAATATCTAAAAATTGCTTAGAGTGAAATTTAAAATTTATAAAGGATTACCAAACAGACTAGAAACACTCATTATCAGATGAAATGATAACCAATAAATTAAAACATGTACACAAATTCCTTAAAATGGTGACCTACAAGGAAATGTGTACAAAATTTCTTTCTTTTAATGCTACATTTTTTATATCAATTTACAGTTTAATGCTTCATTTCATAAGACATTTAATTTACCATCTACTGCTCACAAATAAACAGATTACCATCTATGGCTTAAATATGATGTCATTGGTGAAAGCCAGTGAGTTGTATCCTATTTTTCAGTTGACCCAGAGCTCTGCCATTAGAGAGAACAATCTGACTGCTTTTCAAACTAGGTAAAAATGTTTTAAACAGAATGGTCTTGTATTCAGGATGGTGGAGGCTCCAATCTTCAATCAGCCATGCTGATTTAGGTTTTCTGCAGTTTCCCTACATTACTTCAGGCAAGTGCAGGGATGATTCCCATTACAAGGCCACAGCTGTTTCATCCGTGTTATTCAACACCTGTAAGTCTGTAAATGTCTGTATATGTGAATTACTTTATTTTTGTTGTTATTAAATGGAAACACCAAGACATGTTCAGTACCTCTATGAAAGAGATCGCAGATGAATAAAATTACTACTACTACTACTACTACTACTACTACCACCACCACCACCACCACCACCACCACCACCACTGCCACTACTATTGTTATCACATCAAGTGAGTTGAATACGAAAGAAAAAAAAATCAGATAGAGGAACATGTGAAAGGGCACCTATCTTATTTGGAAGAAGAGATATCCAAATACTTTCCCTCGATTTTGACTTTTTAGTGGGAGTGGTTGATTTCACATGATGAGAAAAATGTATCCAAAGCAGAATTAAACAGCTCTGAAAAAGAGCAACTTATTGAAATATCCTTGAATACAATCCTGAGATCAAAATTTAAAGAGAATGCTCCCAATTTTCTTTTTTTTTTTTTTTTTTTTGTCTACATCCAAAGTAAATATACAAATATCACAAATAAAGCATTATGTCTTTCACTGCCTCTCTCAGTGAACTGTTTGTGTGAGTCTGGATCCTCTATGTTGAAGAATAATATAGAAACTACAAGTCTCACCTTCTTGATGTGGACAGTGTGTGTGTGTGTGTGTGTGTGTGTGTGTGTGTGTGTGTGTGTGAAGAGTTCGTCCATGCATAGATCTCCTTTGCAAAAAGTAGGAATAAGTGCTTCATTTTTATATTTCTGATCATCCCTCATTTCTTATATTTCTGATCATCATCATCATCATCATCATTTAAGACGGATTATGCCTTTCAGTGTTCAGTCTGGAGCATAGCCCCCCTTATAAAATTCCTCCATGATCCCCTATTCAGTGCTAACATTGGTGCCTCTTCTGATGTTAAACCTATTAATTCAAAATCATTCTTAACCGAATCCAGGTACCTTCTCCTTGGTCTACCCCGACTCCTCCTACCCTCCACTGCTGAATCCATGAGTCTCTTGGGTAAACTTGCTTCTCCCATGCGTGTAACATGACCCCACCATCTAAGTCTGTTCGCCCTGACTGCTACATCTATAGAGTTCATTCCCAGTTTTTCTTTGATTTCATCATTGTGGACACCTTCCTGCCATTGTTCCCATCTACTAGTACCTGCAATCATCCTAGCTACTTTCATATCCGTAACATCAGTCTTGTTGATAAGGTAACCTGAATACACCCAGCTTTCGCTCCCATACAACAAAGTTGGTTGAAAGATTGAACGGTGCACAGATAACTTAGTCTTGGTGCTGACTTCCTTCTTGCAGAAGAGAGTAGATCGTAGCTGAGCGCTCACTGCATTAGCTTTGCTACACCTCGCTTCCAGTTCTTTCACTATGTTGCCATCCTGTGAGAATATGCATCCTAAGTACTTGAAACCGTCCACCTGTTCTAACTTTGTTCCTCCTATTTGGCACTCAATCCGTTTATATTTCTTTCCCACTGACATTACTTTCGTTTTGGAGATGCTAATCTACATGCCATAGTCCTTACATTTCTTATCTAGCTCTGAAATATTACTTTGCAAACTTTCAATTGAATCTGCCATCACAACTAAGTCATCCGCATATGCAAGACTGCTTATTTTGTGTTCACATGTCTTAATCTCACCCAGCCAGTCTATTGTTTTCAACACATGATCCATAAATAATATGAACAACAGTGGAGACAGGTTGCAGCCTTGTCTTACCCCTGAAACAACTCTGAACCATGAACTCAATTTACCGTCAACTCTAACTGTTGCCTGACTATCCATGTATAGACCTTTAATTGCTTGCAAATGTTTGCCTCCTATTCCATAATCTCATAGAACAGACAATAACTTCTTCCTAGGAACTCGGTCATATGCCTTTCCTAGATCTATAAAGCATAGATACAATTCCCTGTTCCACTCATAACACTTCTCCATTATTTGCCGTAAGCTAAAGATATGGTCCTGACAACCTCTAATAAGAGGCCTAAACCCACACTGAGTTTCATCCAATTGGTCCTCAACTAATACTCACACTTTCCTTTCAACAATACCTGAGAAGATTTTACCCACAACGCTGATTAAAGAGATACCTCTGTAGTTGTTACAATCTTTTCTGTTCCCATGTTTAAAAATTGGTGTGATTACTGCTTTTGTCCAGTCTGATGGAACCTGTCCCGACTCCCAGGCCATTTCAATTATCCTGTGTAGCCATTTAAGACCTGACATTCCACTGTATTTGATGAGTTCTGACTTAATTTCATCCACCCCAGCTGCTTTATTGCACTGCAATCTATTCACCAGTTTGTCCACTTCCTCAAATGTGATCCTATATCCATCATCATTCCTATCCCATTCTACATCGAAATCTGAAACATTGCCGATCGCATTTTCACCTACGTTGAGCAACCCTTCAAAATATTCCCTCCATCTGCCCAAGGCATCCACAGGATTCACCAGCAGTTTTCCTAACCTGTCCAAAATACTTGTCATTTCCTTCTTACCTCCTTTTCAAAGACTGCTAATTACACTCCAGAATGGTTTTCCAGCAGCTTGACCCATAGTCTCCAACCTGTTTACAAAGTCTTCCCAAGATTTCTTCTTGGATGCTGCAATTATCTGTTTGGCTTTGTTTCTTTCTTCAACATAACTTTCACTGTCTACCTGAGTTCTAGTATGTAGCCATTTTTGATAGGCCTTCTTTTTCCTTTTACAGGCTGCCTTGACTGTGTCATTCCACCAAGCTGTTTGCTTCATCCCACTTTTACACACTACTGTTCCAAGACATTCTTTAGCCACTTCTAGTACTGTGTCCCTGTACCTTGTCCACTCCTTTTCCAATGACTGTAATTGACTAAATTCAACTAACTGGTACCTTTCTAAGATTGCTGTTATGTACTTGTGCCTGATTTCCTTATCCTGAAGTTTCTCCACTCTTATCCTCCTACATATGGATCTGACCTCCTGCACTTCTGGCCTCACAATCCCAATTTCAATGCAGATTAAATAATGATCAGTGTCATCAAAGAATCCCCAGAATACACGTGTGTCCCTCACAGCCTTCCTGAATTCCTGATCTGTTATTATATAGTCAATGACAGATCTGGTTCCCCTGCCTTCCTAAGTATACCGGTGAATGTTGTTATGTTTAAAAAAGGAGTTTGTGATTACTAAGCCCATACTGGCACAGAAATCCATGAGTTGTTTCCCGTTCCTGTTGGCCTCCATATCCTCTCCAAATTTACCCATAACCTTTTCATATCCTTCTGTTCGATTTCCAATCCTGGCGTTAAAATCAGCCATGCGCAGAACACTGTCCTCGTCCTTTACACTAACAACTACATCACTGAGTGCCTCATAAAAACTATCCATCTTATCTTGATCTGTCCCTTCACAACGCGAATATACTGACACAATCCTAATTTTCTTGCTAGCCACTGTCAAATCTATCCACATCTGTCGATCGTTTACATACCTTATTGCAACTATGCTGGGTTCCATTTCTCTCCTGATGTAAAGCCCTACACCCCATTGTGCTATTCCTGCTTTGACTCCTGACAGGTAGACCTTGTATTCTCCCACTTCCTCTTCTTTCTCACCCCTTACTCAAAGGTACTAATTTAAGGAGATGGGACCTGGATAAACTGAAAGAACCAGAGGTTGTACAGAGTTTCAGGGAGAGCATAAGGGAACAATTGACAGGAATGGAGGAAAGAAATACAGTAGAAGAAGAATGGGTAGCTCTGAGGGATGAAGTAGTGAAGGCAGCAGAAGATCAAGTACGTGAAAAGACGAGGGCTAATATAAATCCGTGGGTAACAGAAGAAATATTGAATTTAATTGATGAAACGAGAAAATATAAAAATGCAGTAAATAAAGCAGGCAAAAGGGAATACAAACGTCACAAAAATGAGATCGACAGGAAGTGCAAAATGGCTAAGCAGGGATGGCTAGAGGACAAATGTAAGGGTGTAGAGGCTTATCTCACTAGGCGTAAGATAGATACTGCCCACAGGAAAATTAAAGAGACCTTTGGAGAAAAAAGAGCCACTTGTATGAATATCAAGAGCTCAGATGGAAACCCACTACTAAGCAAACAAGGGAAGGCAGAAAGGTGGAAGGAGTATATAGAGGGTTTATACAAGGGCGATGTACTTGAGGACAATGTTCTGAAAATGGAGGAGGATGCAGACGAAGATGAAATGGGAGATACGATACTGCGGGAAGAGTTTGATAGAGCACTGAAAGACCTGAGTCGAAACAAGGCCCCGGGAGTAGACAACATTCCATTAGAACTACTGACGGCCTTGGGAGAGCCAGTCATGACGAAACTCTACCATCTGGTGAGCAAGATGTATGAGACAGGCGAAATACCCTCAGACTTCAAGAAGAATATAATAATTCCAATCCCAAAGAAAGCAGGTGCTGACAGATGTCAAAATTACCGAACTATCAGTTTAATAAGTCACAGCTGCAAAACACTAACGTGAATTCTTTACAGACAAATGGAAAAACTAGTAGAAGCGGACCTCGGGGAAGATCAGTTTGGATTCCGCAGAAATGTTGGAACACGTGAGGCAATACTAACCTTACGACTTATCTTAGAAGAAAGATTAAGAAAAGGCAAACCTACTTTTCTAGCATTTGTAGACTTAGAGAAAGCTTTTGACAAGGTTGACTGGAATACTCTCTTTCAAATTCTAAAGGTGGCAGGGGTAAAATACAGGGAGCGTAATGCTATTTACAATTTGTACAGAAACCACATGGCAGTTATAAGAGTCGAGGGGTATGAAAGGGAGGCAGTGGTTGGGAAAGGAGTGAGACAGAGTTGTAGCCTCTCCCCGATGTTATTCAATCTTTATATTGAGCAAGCAGTAAGGGAAACAAAAGAGAAATTCGGAGTAGGTATTAAAATCCATAGAGCAGAAATAAAAACTTTGAGGTTCGCCGATGACACTGTAATTCTATCAGAGACAGCAAAGGACTTGGAAGAGCAGTTGAATGGAATGGATAGTGTCTTGAAAGGAGGATATAAGATGAACATCAACAAAAGCAAAACGAGGATAATGGATTGTAGTCAAATTAAATCGGGTGATGCTGAGGGAATTAGATTAGGAAATGAGACACTTAAAGTAGTAAAGGAGTTTTCTATTTGTGGAGCAAAATAATTGATGATGGTCGAAGTAGAGAGGATATAAAATGTAGACTGGCAATGGCAAGGAAAGCGTTTCTGAAGAAGAGAAATTTGTTAACATCGAGTATAGATTTAAGTGTCAGGAAGTCGTTTCTGAAAGTATTTGTATGGAGTGTAGCCATGTATGGAAGTGAAACATGGATGATAAATAGTTTGGACAAGAAGAGAATAGAAGCTTTCGAAATGTGGTGCTACAGAAGAATGCTGAAGATTAGATGGGTAGATCACATAAGTAATGAGGAGGTATTGAATATAATTGGGGGGAAGAGGAGTTTGTGGCACACCTTGACATAAAGAAGGGACTGGTTGGTAGGACACGATTTGAGGCATCAAGGGATCACAAATTAAGCATTGGAGGGCAGCGTGGAGGGTAAAAATCGTAGAGGAAGACCAAGAGATGAATACACTAAGCAGATTCAGAACGATGTAGGTTGCAGTAAGTACTGGGAGTTTAAGAAGCTTGCACAGGATAGAGTAGCATGGAGAGCTGCATAAAACCAGTCTCAGGACAGAAGACCACAACAACAACAACCCGAATGTCACTAACAGCTAAAACGTACAGCCCCATCTTACTTGCAGCCTCTGTCAGCTCTACCTTCTTTCCAGAGTAGCCCCCATTGATATTAATAGCTCCCCATCTCATTACCATTTGTTTGCCAAGTCGTATCTTAGGAGTCCCTGGTTTGTCAGTTAGAGGTGGGACTCTGTCACCTCCAAAGGTCCGAGGCATTTTGCTCTGATTGTTGCCAGCATCATATTTAAAGTACCAGGGAAGCAGGTTGCTAGCCTTACTTGCCCCAAGTTCCATAGGGTTATACCCCTAACGGCTGAGGGACTAACCGGTGGATTTGGTAGTCTTTGCCGTATGAGCACAAAGGTGACCAAGACTCAGAATATGTCCAAGATGCCCAGCCTTATTCCAAAGTAACTGGTATCCCGACTGTCGGGACCACTTACTTGGCCACTCATACGTTGCCCGTGGTTCATGAACTAGGACATGACTACAGGAACCCACACCATGAATATTTCTGATATTTACATTTAATTTGTATGTTCCTGTAAAAGAGTCATAAGTTTCTTCTATGTTCACACATTTTTTGAAGAGTTTTATGTAATTATTTTATGAGATTTGTATCTCACAGTCATCACATAATAACAAATTAAGTATTCTATGTAGTTTATGTGTTTGCTGTTTTTTATGTTCCTGTTTAAAAGTAATAACTTCACTGCTTGCTTTATGTTTATTTTCAAATGTGCATAATCAAGATTCTTACACATTAAATTTGTAAAATTTATACCTCATTGTCATTCCATAATAAAAAAAAAGGTATTGCATGTACTTAATATGTTGGGTGTTTCACATCTAAATAAAAAGTCAGTATAAAGTTGTCTTGAAAGTCTGAAATGTACTTTAGTGTACTAAAAAGGAAAATAGATTGAGAAATGTAGGATTAAGGGATCAGAGAGGCAGCAATGAATTTAAACAACTGGTTGGTTGGTTGGTTGGTTGGTTGGTAGGTAGGTAGGTAGGTAGGTAGACAGGGACTAGATGGCAGGAGGATAAGGCTCCCAGATGAAGCATCAGTAGGCTGTGGAGAAGGAAAGAGGAGAGGGGGGCGAGTGGGGAATGGAGAAGGAGAGGAGCAGAGAAGGGGAAAAGGTCAGTGGATGTGTTGGCAGAAAGCAGTGCACTATCAGGGTGATGGGTCATGAACTGAGAAAAGGGAGGAAGTGATAGCACAGAGGGGGTGGAAGCCGTTAGGTGAAGGGGGTTAATGTACGTTGAGGCTGGGATAATTTCTGGAGTGGAGAATGTGATGTAGGGATAGCTCCCATCTGTGCAGTTCAGAAAAGTTGATGGTGGATTAGAGGATCCAGATGGCCTAGGTTGTGAAGCATCCTCTTAAATCAAGGCTGTTATATTCAGCTGCATGTTGTGCCACAGGATGGTTGACTTCATTCTTCCGCACAGTTTGGTTGTGGCTACTTATCGACCTGGCCAACATCTTGTTCTTGCCATGGACGCCTCTCACTACAGGGTCGGTGCAGTCCTTGCGCACCGTTTTTCTTACGGTTCTGAACAACCCATTGCTTATGCCTCCAAAACGCTCAGGGATGCCCAACAAAAGTATTCTCAAATTGGAAAATAAGCTTTGGCCACTATTTATGCTCTTCATAAGTTTGATGTTTCTCTATGGATCCAAATTTCATCTTCTTATGAATCACAAACCACTTGTTTCCTTGTTTCATCCATCAATGTCACTTCCCGACAAGGCTGCACACCGCCTCCAGCGATGGGCTCTTTACTTGTCTCGTTTCAATTATGAGATTCATTTCCGGCCAACGGCTCAACATGAGAATGCTGGTGCACTGTCTTGCCTTCCCATGGGTCCTGATCTGGCATTTGATAGGGATGAACTTTTGTGTTTCCACCTGGATGTTGCCGAGCAGCGGGTTGTGCACAGATTCCCCATCACCGGGGAACAGCTGGCGGCTGCTATGGGTTCTGACCCTACCCTCTCCCAGGTTTTATGCTGTATGCAGAAGAGTTGGCCAGATTGTCTGTCCGCTAACACTTCTGACCCATTGTGGAACTACTACGCTTTGCGGTACTGCCTCATGGCTAGGGATGGTGTTATCCTCCTTTCCACCAACAATGCTTCACCACATGTTGTGGTACCTGCATCTTTGCGTGCTTCGGTCTTGCACCTCCTTCACCAAGGGCACTAGGGTGTCTCTCACACAAAATCACTGGCGCGCCGTCATGAGTACTGGCCTGGCATCGACTCTGAAATAGCACATGGTCGCTGCCTGCGGCCCTTGTGCGTCACAGGCTGCCACCTCGAAATCATCTTTGTCACCGTGGCCTTCGCCTGAGACGCCCTGGGAGCTCATTCATGCTGACTTTGCGGGTCCTTTTTTAGGTACTTATTGGCTACTCGTAATTGACACCTACTCTAACTTTCCTTTCATTGTCCTTTACATGTCGCCTACCACCCCATGGGTGACCACAGCCCCGCTGAGCTCCTACATGGCCGACAGCCCCACACACTACTTTATCTTCTGTGGCCTTCCACCTCACAGCCGCAGGTGCCTTCACTTGGCCGGTTCACCACCGACGACCTTGTATGGGTACGGGGATATGGCAGGCGGCCAAAATGGAGTCCGGGCCGCATCTTACGACACCGTGGTCAACACCTGTATGAAATCCAGATGGACACGAGTGTTGGAGTGCATCACTCGGACCAGCTTCAGCCTCATGTGCTGGCAACGCCTGTTCTGAATGCCGCTACACCACCTTCGGCTCAACCTGCCACTCGGGATCTTGGCATCTCTCATTACTCACAACGCAGCCCTCTCACCGTCATCTTGGTGCCAGTACAAGAACGGACGCCATCAGGAGACGTGCCCATGTAGGAACCGGATGACCATCATCTGTCGGAGCAACTCTACTCACCTCCTTCTCCTACGGATGCCGACACATCGCCCATGTCTCCTGTTATATCAACCGGACTTGCCACAACGAGCACATTGGTGCACGGGGCCCCAGCAGACTCGACCCATACGTCTCCTGTCATCTCAACCTGTTATCATTGGGGACACTTCCGTCTGTACGGGAAGCCTCCTCCTAGAGACTTTACAGCCAGTCAAACAACGCCTATGGATGTTAGCAATCTATAGGCCACCTCCATCAAGACCAATGTGAAAATTTCAAAGGGGGTAAAGTGTTGTGACTTGCTGATCATTCAAAGGGATGCCGTGCAATTACACACATCCTCTATATCTGGCGCTGTCTGCCAGGCATGCAGCAGCCGCGCCACCTAAGCGCCCAGCCAGCCAGCGACTGCTAGACTTGGGTTTGCTGCTCATTTGAATGTTACCGTATTCACATGTCTTGCTTTGTCAACTTGCTCTGTGACTTACATGTGTTGTATCATTTCGACATATGTGTTCAACTCGGCGTTATAACAATTTCTTAGTTATTTCAAAAAATACAAGTTTTGCCATGTCATAAGAGCCAAATATTAAGGAAAATGACAAATACATTATGAAATGGTATCATACTGATCCTAGGGCAGTTGCAAACAACTTCAGTTATTACTATGGAACTGTTGCTGGAAAATTAGTGAAGGAAAAATGTGGTAATTCTCCTAAGACAACAATGAAAGAACTTTCATCTACTGTAATAAATAACATACCCACGTTCCTCAGTCCAATATACCCAACTGACCTCATTAAACACCATTAATTCATTGAAGGGCAATTATCCAGCTGGTATTGATGATATTCCAGATTATATTATAAAAATAACAGCAAGACACATACTCTCTTCCATATTGGACACACACAATTCATCCTTATCAAGTGGTGTCTTCCCAAAGCAACTGAAAATGGTAAAAGTAATAGTTGTATATGAAAAAGGTTATCAGCAATATATGGGTAACTATAGGCCTTTGTCCTAATGTCAAGATTTTTGAATATTATTGGAAAGTGTTCCATTCACAACTAACTACATTCTTCAACAAAAATAATTTATTTTTGGATATCATCATGGATTCAGACTGCAGCAGTCAACTGAAACAGCCACTTTGAATCTGATAAACCACATCTTAAATGCAGTAGACTGAGCGAGGTGGCGCAGTGGTTAGACACTGGACTCGCATTCGGGAGGACGATGGTTCAATCCCGCGTCCGGCCATCCTGATTTAGGTTTTCCATGATTTCCCTGAATCACTCCAGGCAAGTGCCGGGATGGTTCCTCTGAAAGGGCACGGCCGACTTCCTTCCCCATCCTTTCCTAATCCGATGAGACCGATGACCACACTGTCTGATCTCCTTCCCCAAACCAACCAACCAACCAAATGCAGTAGACAACCACAGAAAAATCTCGGGTTATTCTTGGACCTAACAAAAGCTTTTGATGTGATTGATGATTCTGTGCTCCTGAGAAAGCTCGAACAGTATGGTGTAAGAGGTGATCCAAATCAGTGGATTAAATCATATTTTTAATATCGCTCTTAGGTAACTAACCTTAAGTAGACGGAAGGTACATCTTCCGTAACCATGTGGACTAAATCATAATTAAAGATTTCCCATCACACTTTAGGGATCCAGAACCACTACTGTTTGCATATGAGAGCAGTCTTTTGATTCAGGGAAATAAAGAAGAAAATCTTACTATATCTGCAAAAGGTATTATGAATGAAGTTTCTGTATAGTTTACCAGAAACAGACTAATAGCTAACTCCAAAACACAGTACTTGTGAATTTCTATGCAGCTCAAACTAAAAATGCAGCACAACCAGTAATGTATAGAGAACCATAAAATTTTGCTGTCACTGAAACTAAATCCCTTGGGATTCATATCCAGGAAGATCTTGAATGGAGCTCTCATATCACATTCCTACATTCAAAACTAGTAAAAATGAGCTATGTAGTAAGTATTCTTTGCAATAATACTAATGTGGAAACAGTAAGAAACACTTTGTTCATGTACATTCAATACTGAAGTATGGCATCATTTTCTGGGGAAACATACAACAGGGTGTAACAGTTTTCAGGAAACAAAAGGAAATTATAAGAATAATGAAACAAGTTATCAGCAGAAAACCATGCCAACCTTTCTTTAAAGATCTAAAGTCCTTACCCTTCCTTGCACTTATATACTGGAAGTAGTCATGCATGTCAAAAAAAGTATACTGAGAAAAGAAAACCTATTTCTGTAAGACAACAGTGTCTATGATTACAGTCCAAGGTCAGACAGAAACACACACATTAGTCATTGTAAAACCACAAAAAGGTGTACATCATGCAGGAACAAAACTATACAACAGATTACCAAGACATGTAAAATCTCTTCCTGAACTACAAAACTTAGCATACTACTGCAAAACTGCTACTATTCAATTTCCCGGTATCTTATGCAAAAAAATATGTTATTCATCCCCTTACTTGTAGAAATAAGTTGTAAGTATACAGTATTTAATCAAATTTGTAATTATTAACTATAGGGCTACAATTAGTTATAAAAATTTAAATGATGTATGTTTGATGCTTGTAAAACCAGTAGCTAAAAAGGTTTTCTGTCAAATATCCTATGAATGATATATGTTCTGAAAAAGAGATAAAATAAATAAAATGGTACAGGTACAGTCACAGTCCAGCCCCAGCTCCAAGAAACAGATGTGTGTGTGTGTGTATGTGTGTGTGTGTGTGTTTCTGCTTTGGAAGGAGGACTTTTTGGCCAAAAGTTTAAACTTTTAGCTGTCATTTTTGCTGTCACTGTCTGCAGGTCAGTGCCTCCTGTATGTGGTGATTAGCCATCTATGCTTTTTGTATTGTTGTTTTACAAGCTATTTAGATATGAGATTGAGTACTAGCTTGGAATTGGGGATTTGAAAAATGTGTAAATTAGCATTAGTCTCTTATTATTTGTAATATGTCTTTTGTATAAGAATCATTGGGTAGGTAAAAGTGAATTGTCAGAGTATTATTAATGAAATTTAATCATACACTGGCTTCCTTCCTGGATGGCGCACAGTCAATAACATCTCTGTACTTTTTTGGCTTTGTTTCTAGATTATTGGGTTCCGTGTGTGCCTTTACATTTGCTGTAGGTAATACTCCTTGCTTCCTCTTTTCCAATTTGTTATTATTCTGAAACCAGTCTCATATGTTGCATTCATTACTCTTTCTATCACTACAGACCTTGCTTTCTATCTGTATACCTCTTTATTTCTTCTAGTGGTTTTTACTTCTGGCTCTAGCAGCACTCTTTTGTTTCCTTTTGGGACAGATTATCACTTGAGTGTGAATAGGACACAATAACCATTTTATCAGCTTCTCATAGTTTGGTGAGGCTGACTGAGAGCCATTTTATGTTCATAGCCATTTCCTGGTATTTGATTTGGCTCATAAGGATGTGTTCTGTTCATAATTAGTCACAAACCGATATGCTTGAAAATAATTCACAAGTCTTCTCTACCAATTCTGTTATGGATCATAGCTGTGTGATGCAAAACGTTGTTCAGGTTGGTTCAAGTTATTTCATTATTCTACATCTACATTTATGTACATACTCCACAAGCCACTGCAACATGTGTGGCAAAGGGTACTTTGCACCACTATTAGTTATTTCCTCTCCTGTTACATTTTTAGACAAAGGAAAAAACGACTGTCTACATACCTTGCACAAGCCCTAGTTTCCCTTATCTTCATGGTCTTTACTCAAAAAGTAAATTGGCATCCATAGAATCATTCTGCAATCAGCTTCAAATGCCAGTTCTCTAAATTTTCTCAATAGTACTACAAGAAAATATCATCTTCCCTCCAGGGATTCCCTTTTGAGTTCACAAAGCATCTCTGGTAATATGTGTTGATCAGACCAATCAGGAACAAATCTAGCAGCCCACCTCTGAATTGCTTCAGTGTTTACCATTTATCAGATCATGTAGGGACCCCATACAATCAAGCAGCACTCAAGAATGGGTCACGCTAGTGTTTCATATGTGGTCTCCTTTACAGGTGAACTCACTTTCCTAAAATTCTATCAATAAATCAAAGTTGACCAATTACCTCCTATGTTCATTCCATTTTACACTGCTTTGCAACATTATACCTAGATACTTAATTGGTGTGACTGTGTTAAGCAGCACACTTCGAATGCTGTATTCAAATACAATGAGATTTCTTTCGTACTCATCTGCATTAACTCAGTGCAGTAACTCAGTATGGCATGGTCTCAACAACTCACTGGAAGTCCACTGCAGAAATATTGAGCCACGCTGCCTCTATAGCAGTCCAAAATTGCAAAAGGGTTGCATGCAGGAAGTTGTGCAAAACTTCACCCTTAATTATGTCACATTTATGTTCAGTGGGTACATATCCAGTGGTCTGGGTGGTTAAATCATTCACTCAAATTGTCCAGAATCTTCTTCAGACCAATTGTGGTCCAGTGACATGACATCATTGTTAGAAAACATGAAGTCCGTGAATAGCCGCAGCTGATCTCCAGGTAGCTGCACATAACCATTTACAGTCAATAATCATTTCTGTTGGACCAGAGGCCCCAGTCCATTCCATGTAAACAAAGCCCACACCATTATGGGGCCACCACCAGCTTGCACAGTGTTTTGTTGACAATATAGGTCCATGACTTTGTGGGGTATGGACCACAGTTGAACCCTACTATCAGCTCTTACCAAATGAAATTGTTACTCATCTGGCCAGGTGAGAGTTTTCAAGCTACTTAGGGACCAACCAATACGGTCACAAACCCAGGAGAGGAACTGCAGGTGATGTGCTTTTAGCAAAGGCACTCGCATTAGTTGTCTGCTGCCAATGACCATTAACACCAGATTTTGCTGAACTGTCCTGACAAATATGTTTGCCATACATCCCACTTTGACATCTTCAGTTATATCTTACAGTGTTGCTTTTCTGTCAGCACTGACAATTCCGCTGCTCTCAATTGTTAAGTGTGCTGTCCATGTTGAGTGGTTATCCCTAAAATCTGATATTCTCAGCACACTCTTGACATGATGGTTCTCGAGATATTAAATTCCCTAATTATTTCCAAAATATACTGTCCTATGTGTCTAGCTATCATTACTTGTTCAGACTCTGTTAAATCACATTTCACGGCCATAATCATGTCAGAAAACTTCTATATGAATCACCTGAGTACAAATGACAGCTCCGTCTTGCACTACTCTTTTATAACTTGCGTGTGTAATACTACCACCATATGGATACATGCATATCACTATGCCATGAGTTTTGTCACCTCAGTCTAGAAAAATGGAATCTGTCCATTGTTCTTCATCCACGATTCAGAGGGTATCATGTGAGAATAGCACAAGCTCAGTTTCAAAAAAGGAATGCTTTCGTAAATGTGCCAATTTGTGTACAGGATACTGTGTCAGCTATTCGAGTAGTCTTGCTATTTCTTCCAGTAAAGTGTTTGAAGTACTTATTTAACAAAACATTAAACATAAGACATTTTAAACAATGATCTCCATGGCCTCTAGTAATGACTCCAAAAGTGGAAAACAAAATGATAAGCAGAAAATGATCCCCAGGGCTACAACGGGGGTCCAGTCATATGTCATCAAGTATATAAACATTGGCTGTGAGGGCCTACAGTATTTGTGAGCCTTATGTGATTACTAAGTTACGATTACTTGCTTAATATCTATGCATTATATACATTTGAAGTGGCTATGCTTCAATGAAATGTGTGGGGATTTCTCAAGGTATGGTCAATATAGCTTAATGTAGTGTGGTTTTCAGTGTCACTATGGAGGAAGGGGTATGAAAAATATTTAAAAGTATCATCACATTGAGTAAATACTCAATAATAGTGAGATTTCATGCGTCTGGAAGCATATTACAGAAAATATAGTTCATGGTGCAACATTTTAAATAGCAATTTTATGAGGGAACATCAAGAATCTACATCTCCATTCTCACTGAGGTTGTGTTTCACAGTATGAGATGAAATGTCAGGTGCATATTAAGAGTTCATGAGTTTGGAAGTTCAAAAGTGGTTCAAATGGCTCTGAGCACTATGGGACTTAACATCTGTGGTCATCAGTCCCCTAGAACTTAGAACTACTTAAACCTAACTAACCTAACGACATCACACACTTCCATGCCCGAGGAGTTTGGAAGTCTATTACAAAATAGACAGTTCATGGTGCATCATTTTAAATAGCAAATTTATGTTGGAACATCAAGAATCTACAACTCCATTCCCACTGAGGTTGTGTCCCACAGTAGGAGATGAAATGTCAGATGCAAAAATGTGCCTTAGTCCACAACTCAAAATTCCAAGAAAAGTACTGTCACCAAAGATGTAAACACCATCTGTGAAAGCCTGCTTCATATGACCAATCTGGTCCTTTCATTAGGATTTTAGCTTCAGATATTTGAAAAATTCATACTGCAGATAAACAGATGTTTCTGTACTACCAGTTTCAGTCATCTGATAATTTTCATGCATCATAAAATTATTTACAACAACATGCACAGCGACATTCTTACTGCACCATTAAATAAAACAGAAACTATGCTTAGTCACTACTGCCAATATTAAAAATGTGTTATACAGTAACAGTAAAATTCATTCATACAAGTTTCTTCACCTCTGCCTGATAACCACGTTCTATATCTCTTTGTAATCATTTACTGAACCAAATCCTGGATCTGACTTTACAATTTTACTCCTTCCCCCCACCCCCAATACTTCCTTCTATTACCAAACTGACAATTCCCTGATGCCTCACTATGTGTCCTATCATCTGATCTCTACTACTAATCAAATTATACTATAAATTTATCTTTTTTTCTTTTTCAATACAATTGAGTACCAGGGGACAAGGCTGCTACAACCCTGTCTCACTCCCTTCTCAACTACTGCTTCCGTTTAGTCTCCTTCTACCCATAAACAAGAGTATGGTTTCTGCATAAGTGGTGAATAACCTTCTGCTCTTTTTGCCTTCAAAATTTGAAAGTGTGTATTCTAGTCAACAATATCAAAAGCTTTCTCTAGATACACAAATGTTATAAACATAGATCTGACTTTCTTCAACCTATCTTCTGAGATAATTTGTAAGGGCATTATTGGTTTGTGTGTTCCTATTTTCCTCCAGAACTCCATATTGTTTGGCTTCACCAGTTTTTCTATTCTGGCATACATAATTTGTATCAGTATACTGCAATAATGATTTATTAAAGTGCTAGTTCCTCCCCCCACGCCCATGAAGCATAGACCTTGCCGTTGGAAGGGAGACTTGCGTGCCTCAGCGATACAGATAGCAGTACCATAGGTGCAACCACAATGGAGGGGTATTTGTTGAGAGGCCAGACAAACGTGTGGTTCCTGAAGAGGGGCAGCAGCCTTTTCAGTAGTTGCAGGGGCAACAGTCTGGATGATTGACTGATCTGGCCTTGTAACACTAACCAAAACGGCCTTGCTGTGCTGGTACTACGAACAGCTGAAAGCAATGGGAAATTATGGCCGTAATTTTTCCCGAGGGCATGCAGCTTTACTGAATGAATAAATGATGATGTCGTCCTCTTGGGTAAAATATTCCGGAGGTAAAATAGTCCCCCCCATTCGGATCTCTGGGCGGGGATAACTCAGAAGGACGTCGTTATCAGGAGAAATAAAACTGGCGTTCTACAGATCAGAGCGTGGACTGTCAGATCCCTTAATCGGGCAGGTAGGTTAGAAAATTTAAGAAAGGAAATGGATAGTTTAAACTTAGATATAGTGGGAATTAGTGAAGTTCTGCGGCAGGAGGAACAAGACCTTTGGTCAGGTGAATACAGGGTTATAAACACAAAATCAAATAGGGGTAATGCACGAGTAGGTTTAATAATGAATAAAACAAAAGGAATGCGGGTAAGCTACTACAAACAGCACTACGAACGCATTGTTGTGGCCAAGATAGATACAAAGCCCACACCTACGACAGCAGTACAAGTCTATATGCCAACTAGCTCTGCAGATGATGAAGAAATTGAAGAAATGTATGATGAAATGAAAGGAATTATTCAGATAGTGAAGGGAGATGAAAATTTAATAGTCATGGGTGACTGGAATTCAATAGTAGGGAAAGGAAGAGAAGGAAACATAGTAGGTGAATATGGATTGGGGGTAAGAAATGAAAAAGGAAGCCGCCTGGTAGAATTTTGCGAAGAGCATAACTTAATCATAGCTAACACTTGGTTCAAGAATCATCAAAGAAGGTTGTACACATGGAAGAACCCTGGAGATACTAAAAGGTATCAGATACATTATATAATGGTAAGACAGAGATTCAGAAACCAGGTTTTAAATTGTAAATCATTTCCAGGGGCAGATGTGGACTCTGACCACAATCTATTGGTTATGAACTGTAGAGTGAAACTGAAGAAACTGCAAAAAGTGGGAATTTAAGGAGATGGTACCTGGATAAACTGACTAAACCAGAGGTTGTACAGAGTTTCAGGGAGAGCATAAGGGAACAATTGACAAGAATGGGGGAAAGAAACACACTAGAAGAAGAATGGGTAGCTCTGAGGGATGAAATAGTGAAGGCAGCAGAGGATCAAATAGGTAAAAAGACGAGGGCTAATAGAAATCCTTGGGTAACAGAAGAAATATTGAATTTAATTGATGAAAGGAGAAAATACAAAAATGCAGTAAATGAAGCAGGCAAAAAGGAATACTAACGTCTCAAAAATGAGATCGACATGTAGTGCAAAATGGCTAAGCAGGCATGGCTAGAGGACAAATCTAAGGATGTAGAGGCTTATCTCACAAGGGGTAAGATAGATACTGCCCACAGGAAAATTAAAGAGACCTTTGGAGAAAAGAGAACCACTTGTATGAACATCAAGAGCTCAGATGGAAACCCAGTTCTAAGCAAAGAAGGGAAATCAGAAAGGTGGAAGGAGTACATAGAAGGTCTATACAAAGGTGATGTACTTGAGGGCAATGTTATAGAAATGGAAGAGGATGTAGATGAAGATGAAATGGGAGATATGATACTGCGTGAAGAGTTTGATAGATCACTGAAAGATCTACGTAGAAACCAGGCCTTGGGAGTAGACAACATTCCATTAGAACTACTGTCCGCCTTGGGAGAGCCGGTCCTGACACAAATCAACCATCTGGTGAGCAAAATGTAAGAGAAAGGCGAAATACCCTCAGACTTCAAGAAGAATATAATAATTTCAATCCCAAAGAAAGCAGGTGTAGACAGATGTGAAAATTACCGAACTATCAGTTTAATAAGTCACAGCTGCAAAACACTAACGCGAATTCTTTACAGATGAATGGAAAAACTGGGGAAGATCAGTTTGGATTCCGTAGAATTATGGGAACACGTGAGGCAATACTGAGTCTACGACTTATTTTAGAAGCTAGATTAAGAAAAGGCAAACCTACATTTCTAGCATTTGTACACTTAGAGAAAGCTTTTGACAATGAGTAAAATACAGGGAGCGAAAGGCTACTTACAATTTGTACAGAAACCAGATGGCAGTTATAAGAGTCGAGGGACATGAAAGGGAAGCAGTGGTTGGGAAGGGAGTGAGACAGGGTTGTAGCCGCTCTCTGATGTTATTCAATATGCATATGAGCCAGCAGTAAAGGAAACAAAAGAAAACTTCGGAGTAGTTATTAAAATCCATGGAGAAGAAATAAAAACTTTGAGGTTCGCCGATGACATTGTAATTCTGTCAGAGACAGCAAAGGACTTGGAAGAGCAGTTGAACGGAATGGATATTTTCTTGAAAAGAGGATATAAGATGAACATCAACAAAAGCAAAAAGAGAGTAATGGAATGTAGTTTAATTAAGTCGGGTGATACTGAGGGAATTAGATTAGGAAATGAGACACTTAAAGCA
Organism: Schistocerca gregaria; assembly: GCF_023897955.1. Lineage (NCBI taxonomy): Eukaryota > Metazoa > Arthropoda > Insecta > Orthoptera > Acrididae > Schistocerca > Schistocerca gregaria. The sequence continues at coordinate 428,995,455 of NC_064923.1, forward strand.
GTAATGGAGTTTTGCTATTTGGGGAGCAAAATAACTGATGGTGGTCGAAGTAGAGAAGATATAAAATGTAGACTGGCAATGGCAAGGAAAACGTTTCTGAAGAAGAGAAATTTGTTAACATCGGGTATAGATTTAAGTGTCAGGAAGCCGTTTCTGAAAGTATATGTATGGAGTGTAGCCATGTATGGAAGTTAAACATGGACGATAAATAGTTTGGACAAGAAGAGAATAGAAGCTTTTGAAATGTGGTGCTACAGAAGAATGCTGGAGATTAGATGGGTAGATCACATAACGGATGAGGAGGTACTGAACAGGATTGGGGAGAAGAGGAGTTTGTGACACAACTTGACTAGAAGAAGGGATCAGTTGGTAGGACATGTTCTGAGGAACCAAGGGATCACAAATTTAGTATTGGAGGACAGCGTGGAGGGTAAAAATTGTAGAGGGAGACCGAGAGATGAATACACTAAGCAGATTCAGAAGGAAGTACATTGCAGAATGTACTGGGAGATGAAGAAGCTTGCGCAGTATAGAGTAGCGTGGAGAGCTGCATCAAACCAGTCTCAGGACTGAAGACCACAACAACAACAGTTCAATAATATTCTCACCTGTCAGCAACTGCCTTCTTTGGAATTGCAATTATTATATTCTTAATAAGACCTGAGGGTATTTTGTCTGTCTCGTGAGACCTAGTACACCAGGCAGAATAGTTTTGTCATGGCTATCTCTCCCAAGGAGCTCATCAATTCTGGAGGAATTACATGTGCACCAAGGCCCTTGTTTCAACTTACACCTTTTGGAACTTTTTCATATTCTACTTTTAGTTTACTTCCTGTCACATCTTATTTATATCCTCTTCCCTTTCTATAATACCTACTTCAAGTTCATTTCATTTGTCTTGTACTTCTACCAGATGTATTGGTGGATGATTCATTGCTATCAATATACCTCATTACACGTATTTCCGGTTGCTGTGGGCAGTGAACAACAGCATCTCTGGTCGGCAGCTTATGTGGGCCTGTCATCTGGCCAATTTCTAGTGAAATGGTCACATGCCAAGCATCACTTCTGTTCAGTAATGAATGTGGTCCTCTCTCTGATTATTTGAAGTAGTTATGAGTACTCTGTAGGACACCAGTTATTCTTTGGGACTTACCATATTACAACTAGGCCAACCTGAGATCTAAGTATAGTGACATCTGTCTGCCACTATTAACTTCTACTTCGGTGGAAAGTGGTATTATCCAGTTAACCAATTAATCTCTGCCTTGCCTGCAAGTGGTTTCCACTACTGTAATTCAATTTGTACTACTGCCAATACTACCAAGATAACTAACATTTATGAATAAAGCATCATTTATTTTCTCTTTAAGTGAAGCCAAAAAGCGTTAATAAATGAATTTTGTGATCTAAATTTAGGACTACAAAACTCTATAGAGGCTTTCTATATATCCCTACCCCTTTTTGTCCTACTATTCTTTGATTAGCACTGGCTCACCACCTGGGCTCTTGAAATTCACACATTACATGTGGCAATTAAGTCAGAACAAATATGGTTGAGAGTAAATAAAACTGATGAAGAACAATGATAGTAACCAGAAATCTGAAATTTTTAAGAATATCAGTGGTTTTGGGGTACAAAGATTAGCTGGGATTGAAAGGGATGAAAAGGGTAGGGGTCTATTAATCATCCACAGTTCAATCATACAGCGAATAATGGCAGCTCTTAGGGAACAAAGCTCCAGGCCCTGATGGAATCCTCTCAAATTCTACACTGAACTTGCCGCTGATTTAGTCCCTCTTCTAACGATAATCTACTGTAGATCACTTAAACAAAAAATTGTGCCCAGCTCATGGAAAAAGGCACGTCACACCTGTCTACAAGAAGTGATCCCCAAAACGACTGTCCAGTATCCTTGACATAGATTTGTTGTAGAATCTTAGAACATATTCTTAACTGAAACATAATGAGGTATCTCAAGCAGAATGACTTCCTCACTTCCAAACAACATGGACTTCAAAATCATCAATCATGTGAAACCCAACTTGCACTTTTCTTACATGACTTACTGAAAGCTTTGGAACAAGGCAATCAGGTAGATGGTGTATGTCTTGATTTCCAAAAAGCATTTGACTCATTACCATACCTTTGCTTATTATCAGAAGTATGATATTAAGGGGTATCAAGGGAAATTTGTGGCAACACCTTTTGGTGGGGAGGGAGCAACATGTTATCATGATGGAGAGTCATTGTCAGATGTAGAAGTGACTTTGCATGTTCCCCAGGGAAGTGCGTTAGAACCCTTGCTGTTCATGTTGTATATTATTAACCTCGCAGACAATATGAATAGTAAAATCAGGCTTTTTGCAAGTGATGCAGTTATCTATAATGAAGTACTACCTGTAGGGGGTACAAAAATATTAAGTCACATCTTGAAAAGATTTAAAAGTGGCACAGAGATTGGCAACATGCTTTAAAAGTTCACAAATGTTAAATTCTGCTCTTCATCTATGACTATAATACCAATGAGTCTCAGTTGGACTTGGCCAATTCATATAAATACCTGGGTGTAACACTTTGTGGGGATATGAAATGGAATGATCACATAGGTTCAGTCATGAGTAAAGTAGGTGGTACACTTTTGTTCATTGATAGAATACTGGGGAAGTACAATCAATCTACAAAGAAGAGTGCTTACAAATCACTCGTGCTACTGGTTCTAGAATATTGCTCCAGTGTGTGGGACCTGTACTAGGGGGGATACTGAATGTATACAGAGAAGGGCAGTACGAATGGTCACAGATTTGTTTAATCCATGGGAGACTGTCACAGACATAGTGAAAGAACTGAACTGGAAGGCTCTTGAGGACAGATGGATTTATCGATACTGTTGACCATCATATCTTGCTAGACAAACTAGAAGCTATAGGTAAAAGACGAGTTGCATTAAAATGGTTTCAGTCATATCTCCACAATAGAAAACAGGTAGTAGAAATTATCTTAGAAAACAATAAAAACCAAAGCACTGTGTACAGATTGGACATGCAGACTGTACCAATTGGAGTACCTCAGGGCAGCGTTCTAGGACCTCTCTTAGTTCTTATGCATATTAATGATATCAAGATCCCAATCAGCGGTACGCACATAACTTTGTTTGCTGATGACACAAATATTGCTGTAACAGACATAAATAGGGAATTGCCAATATCTGCAACCAGGGTTTTGGAATACACACATAACAGGTTTGAACAGAACAGGCTAACCTTAAATATTTCAAAAACTAATTATATACGTTACAGGAAAACAAAGTCTCATCTTGATGCGAACCCCAAAATTCAAAATAAACAAATTGAAATTGTAGCTACCACAAAATTCTTAGGTGTGCATATTGATGAAAATTTAGACCGGAAAGCCCACATTCTCTGCCTCACTAACAAGTTAAGCTCTGCTTGTTTTGCATCACGCATAATTATTATTGTGAGTAGTAGAGAAAGTAGCATAACTGTCTACTTTGCTTACATCCATTCTGCTTTCACCTATGGCCTAACCCCCTGGGGTCATAATAAGGCAAACATGAAAACCATCTTCACTTTATAAAAATGTGCTGTTGGAATAATTTCAAACAGTAAAAGACTAACACCTTCCAAACGGTTATTTCAACACCTAAAATTCTACCCTTACACATGTCCCTACATAAAAAAAGTGTTGTTAATATAAAAATGCACGTTGATAATTACAAAATCAACTCAGAACTTCACTCGTACAATACAAGAATGTGCAATAACATCCACATAAAACGAATAAACAAGGCTTTAACACAAAAACAAACCAACTTTCAGGGTACTATTTTGTACAACAAACTTCCAAGTCAGCTAAAAGAAATAAAAACATTATCTACATTCAAGGAAGCAACATTTAAATTCTTAATGACATAGTGTAAATGATATGTGCAGTAACCTTGTAGCAAGTAACTACATTCATTTCCTATATGTTAATAGTACCATAAATCAAATGCTTGCCACAGCCTCAATGTTAATTTTTCTGAACAAAAGTGTTAAATCAATTATTTACTTGTAATGTATTTCATGTAAAAGGACACAAAAATGTGTTACACCATTTCATGTAAAAGATCCTTCTCATCCTTTTATACTATTACAGTAATCAAAGTTGTATTGCCCAAAAATATTGTGATGGGTACAATGAACCATTGTATTATGTAAGAAACTGTACACCCTTATCTTATTTTTGTTATATTATGTTCTCTGATGAAATCCATACAATGTACATTGTCACTGGATGAATAAACTACTACTACTACTACTACTACTACTACTACTACTACAGCTACCCCAAGAAAGTCTGTCAACAAAGGTTCAAGAACTGGCTTTAAATTATTACTCTTATAAGAATATACTATAACCCCCTACATAATGCTCACATAGGCACTGTGAAGATAAGATTAGAATAATTACTATAGCCACAGAGGCAGTCATACAGACATTCTTCCTGTGCTCCATACGTGAATGGAACAGGAAAAAACCCTAATAACTGGTGCAGTGGGACATGCCCTCTGCCACGCACCTCACAGTAATTTGTGGAGTATAGATGTAAATGTAATTGTAGATCTGTTGTCTGTCACAATGAAGTCCGCACCTCATGGTTTCGCGGTCGCATTCTCACTTCCCGAGCGCAGGGTCCCGGGTTCAATTCCCAGCGGGGTCAGGAATTTTCACCTGCCTCGAGATGACTGGGTGTTTGTAGATCTGTTGTCTGTCAAAATGAAGTCCACAGCTCATGGTCTCGTGGTCGCATTCTCGCTTCCCGAGCGCGGGGTCCCGGGTTCAATACCGGCGGGGTCAGGGATTTTCACCTGCCTCGAGATGACTGGGTGTTTGTGTTGTCCTCATCATTTCATCATCATCATGAAAGTGGTGAAACTGGGCTGAGCAAAGGTTCGGAATTTGTACGGGTGCTGATAACTATGCAGTTGAGTGCCCCACAAACCAAATATCATCATCATCTGTCACAATGAAGGCCAACAGCCAAATTATTCTGCAATGCAAAATCAACTGATAGCACTGTGAATTAAGAATTTTGAAGAGGATTGAGTAGTCAATGAACAATTATTAAATAATTTGAATAAAATTATGATGGGGAATAAACTAACTAGTCTGAGAGTTGGAAGATCTGCAACTGTGACTACAGAGGACATCAATTGTGTTAATCCCATGATGAGTCTACAACAGCCATCTAAGATTGCAGCTGCAGTTTATCAACATGCAGTGGTAGCAGTTTTTATGGCACACTGACTTTCAGCAGAGCAGCAAGACCAACACACCAATCCAGCTTCCCATCAGCATCTAGACATGATGAAATTCTGGAGAGCTATAAACAATCTGAGTTGATTAGCTTCCAAAAGTTTTTTTAATTTTTTATGGTGGTATTTGTGTTATGGGGTAAACTGCAAGCGGTTTTACAATCACAGTTTGTGAGTGTGTTCAGTGGTGAAGAAAGCATTGCTACAATATGAAGCTGAATTTAACTAAACACATTATTGTAGACATTGTATGCCTGTGGTGATGAGAAGAATGGATATAGATATACCGGTGTGGTTCAGAACACTTAATGTGCAATTAAGTGATGACATAAAGAAGTTAACTGCTAATATAGAGGAGATTAAATCGGAACTAAAGAAGGAAATAAAAATAATAAATAGATTAGTATTGTAATTTCAGACAACATTTCCCACAGTAAGTTGAGCATTCTGTCGATTTAATCGATGACAAAATACAGGAAAAGAGTGAATCATCTGTAAATTCACATCATTCTAATACGGAAACAGATAGACTGGAGAGTAGATTACAGAAAATAAGGGATGAATTAATGAAGACTATTGGAGGAACTAAATAAAAGAAAATTAGTAGAAATCATGGTCTATCGGCTGAGTTGATAGAGGAGATGCAGCTAGAAAATGTAACAAGTCTTTCAAACAATTACTTAAATTTAAGCTGAATGCAGAGGTTGACACCATGTATTTTTAAAGGATTTGCTAAATCTATATCTAAGTGATGGGATGATTCAAATCGGATTAATTTCACATTGTAAGTTATTTAGAATATGATGTGGCAGAGTGGGAAACTGCTCAGCCAAAGAACTTATGTCCTGGATCAATTTTCAAGAAAAATTTAAAAAGAACTCTTACATTCAAGAAAAATTGACACTTGTGTTTCTTGGCCCACAGTATTATAATAATAGACGGGGAGTAGATTTAAGAATAATTTACATTCCTAACCCAAAGAATGGTATAGAACCTGGTTTAGAGGCACCCTGGAGCATTAATAATGTGGTGTCTCCCTTGCATGACCTGTTGCAAGACTATGGAAACTTACATTCAGCTGACAAGTTTTTACTATTGTACTTATTTGCATATGTGACTTTATTACCTTACTTTGTAGATGAGGCAATATAGCCATGTTATTTATTTAATTTTATTTTATGTGAAGAATTGCGTTCAGAAAAATTTGAATAACATTTCTGACAGAGTAAACCATAAATGTTCTGGATCTGGGGACAAGAATGCAATATAGTCATGCTCAAAAGATGTATTTCCTAAGAAATATGCCTCAGATAAATTCACATTCTGTGCAAATTTAGTGGATTGGCACCCATTAGGTTCTGAAACTTTACAATAAATAATTTTGGTGCCATACAGAGTTTTATGACCTCTGTAGGAAAATGATAGATATGTTAATGTTGATACTGTTTTGTCACATTATAATTACTTTTTAGCATTGAATAGAGTTTGGGCAGAGGGGAGTCTGTCCATTCATTATTTAATAATAAACATTCAAGTGAAGAAATCACTGTACATAATTATTATTATAGTCAAGTGGCAGCTGTTCGAGGCTGTAAAAGGAGGTAAGTGAAAATTGATTAAATCATACCTGGCTTCGACTGTGTCAAAATGGCTGCTTGAGTGGTATGTAAAAATTAAGAGAGTAATTCTCACTGTTTTCAAGAGCTTGCAGTTTTTAACTTTCCAATTTCGTGGTCAAAACATAAAATGAATAATAGTTTTCTTCGGGTCTGCTCATCATAGAAGCCCTCTACCTTTTGCATACCAATATAAAGTGAGATAGGTATTTTTTTTCTAGATTGCACTAGGAAATAACCCATTTGTGCCTCTCTCACTAATGTAAATCCTTTTTTGTACTGCAGCTAATGATTCCATCAAGAATCATCCTCAAATTATGGGTGTATCTGATTTTCAAAATCATCAAATTATTTTTCTCTCAGTAAGCACTCAACAAGTCACACAGAAGGAGATTTTGCACTAGTAACCATTTACACGATGTAAATATATACATATTTATTATATACATAAATACAAAACAACAATACTATTGTTATGTAAGTGTTTGTTTGTTTCATGCTATATGCAACCGAGTGCATGATGAAAAGAAATCTATAGCAATAGGCATATATTTTCCAAAATTCTGAGACAGTAAGTCTAGAACAAAGAAATTTGGAAAAAAGCTGATTCTGAAATATTTTCGCAATGGCAACTCAACAGCACTTCGGGTACAGAACATCAGTACTAATTTTAGTGCTTGTTGAAGTTAAATGTGGAAACAGAACTGATTTTTTTCAAGATCCACTGTGTGCTATGCAAAGAATTTAGTTTCTTTGCTACTAGTTCCAAAATTTGTTATTTTAATATAATTTTTCATTACTTAAATGTTTCACAAGATGGCAGAAACAATCTTGCAGCAGAGTGCAAACATGCTTTGTTGTTTGTTGTTATGGTCTTCAGTCCTGAGACTGGTTTGATGCAGCTCTCCATGCTACCCTATCCTGTGCAAGTTTCTTCATCTCTAAGTACCTACTGCAACCTACATCCTTCTGAATCGGCTTAGTGTATTCATCTCTTGGCCTCCCTCTACGATTTTTACCCTCCACGCTGCCCTCCAATGCTAAATTTGTGATCCCATTGATGCCTCAGAACGTGTCCTACCAACCGGTCCCTTCTTCTTGTCAAGTTGTGCTACAAATTCCTATTCTCCCCAATTCTATTCAATACGTCCTCATTAGTTATGTGATCTACCCATCTAATCTTCAGCATTCTTCTGTAGCACCACATTTCAAAAGCTTCTATCCTCTTCTTGTCCAACCTATTTATCGTCCAGGTTTCACTTCCATACATGGCTACACTCCATACATATACTTTCAGAAACGACTTCCTGACACTTAAATCTATACTCGATGTTAACAAATTTCTCTTCTTCAGAAACGCTTTCCTTGCCATTGCCAGTCTACATTTTATATCTTCTCTACTTCGACCATCATCAGTTATTTTGCTCCTCAAATAGCAAAACTCCTTTACTACTTTAAGTGTCTCATTTCCTAATCTAATTCCTTCAGCATCACCCAATTTAATTCAACTTATCCATTATCCTCATTTTGCTTTTGTTGATGTTCATCTTATATCCTCCTTTCAAGACACTGTCCATTCCATTCAACTGCTCTTCCAAGTCCTTTGCTGTCTCTGACAGAATTACAATGTCATCGGCGAACCTCAAAGTTTTTATTTCTTCTCCATGGATTGTAATACCTACTCCAAATTTTTCTTTTGTTTCCTTTACTGCTTGCTCAATATACAGATTGAATAACATTGGGGAGAGGCTACAACCCTGTTCACTCCCTTCCAACCACTGCTTCCCTTTCATGCCCCTCGACTCTTATAACTGCCATCTGATTTCTGTACAAACTGTAAATAGCCTTTCACTCCCTGTATTTTACCCCTGCCACCTTTCGAATTTGGAAGAGAGTATTCCAGTCAACATTGTCAAAAGCTTTCCCTAAGTGTACAAATGCTAGAAACGTAGGTTTGCATTTTCTTAATCTTTCTTCTAAGATAAATCGTAAGGTCAATATTGCCTCACGTGTTCCAATAATATTGGGAACAGCCAACAACCCTGTCTGACTCCCTTTTCAACTACCACTTCCTTTTCTTGTCCTTTGAATCTTATAAATGCAATTCAGTTTCTGAACAAGTGGAAAATAATCATCTGTTCACTGTATTTTATCCGTGCTGTCTTCAGAATTTCAAAGAGTGTGTTCCAGTTCAAGAGCTTTTCCTAAGTCTACAAATGCTATAAACAAAGGTTTACCTTTCTTTTACCTATCTTTGAAGATAAGTCATAGGGTCAGTATTGTCCAATATGTTCCTATATTTCTCCAGAACTGAAACTGAGTTTCAAAAAAGGTGGCTTCTATGAATTTTTCCACTCTTCTGTAAGTAGCTCATGTCACTACCTCGCAAGCAGGGCTTATTAAAATTATAGTTTGGTAACATTCTCACCTGTCAGTACTTGACAACTTTGGAATTGGGATTATAACATTTAAAAAAAAAATCTGAGGGCATTCCACCTGTCTAATATGCCTTGCACAGCAGGTGGTATAGACCCAGTATCTGAAATCTCTTCCTTTTCTCGTCTACATGACCTTCTAAAACTGTTTTTATCAGTCCAGCATTCTTTCTTAATATATTCCCAATCCAATTTTGTTTTCCTCTTTTTATTACATCTAGTAACTGTCTTTTTTACTCTTCTCAGTACCTCTTCATTTTTTACTCTGTCCATCCAACTTATTCTTTTTATCCTCCACCATGTCCACATCTCAAAAGCTTCCAACCTATCTCTGTCTTTCTTCCTCAGTCCATGTTTCAATGCCATACAGAAGTATACTCCATACAAAACATTTTATGAGTCTTTTCCTCAGTTCTCTGTCCAGACTGAGGCAGAAAATTCTCCTTATCTTAGAAAATGCCTCTTTTGCCATTGCTATCCTTGTTTTAATTTCTGTGCTGAACTTCCAGTCAGTGTCTATGCTGCTGCCTGTTCTAATATTTCTCCAGTCAGCTTAATTTTTATGTCTTTATTTCCTCCCAGTGCCAATACTTCTGTTTTCTTTGTGTTAACCTTAATTCCATAGTTTCCTTTTTCTGTTAGCTTCAATGGTGTCCACTAAATCCTGTAATTCTTTTTCTTTTTCCCCTGTGGCTAGAAGGACCATATCATCATCAAAACTCAAACACACTACACTTCTTCCTCCAATTTCTACTCCTTTCTCATTTAATGAGCATTGGTCAATAATATTTTCCAAGTAGAGGTTGAAAAGGGTAGGTGATGGACAGCATTCTTGTCTTACTCCTTTTCCTATTCCAATCCAGTTTTTACTTTCACCTCTCACTTTAACTGAGGATTTTTGATTCAGATATAATGAGTTTACAGGTCTTCTGGTTTTCCAGTCCACTCTCTTTTCCCTCATTATAACCACCACCTTGTCCCAAGCCACAATGTCAAATGCCTTTTCTAGATCGATGAAGCACAAATAGAGGTCTCTTTCTTTTTCAGTAAACCTTTCTCCCACGATTGATAGGAGCCCTATTGCATATCTGGTGCCCACATCCCATCTAATATACATGACAATATACATGATAATATTTCAGAGAAACCACGTTACTTCTAGCTGTTTTTAGCATAAGGATGCATAAAAATTAGGTCGTAACTAGGAGACTAATTTCCTTTGCACAGTTTAAACATACAACATTGTCCTATTTACAGGTGGATTTTCATTATTTTCAAATTACTCATTTCATCACTATAATGTCACATGCAAGAAACTGAGATTGAGCTTACTGTTGTAGCTATAGCAACAGAGAAGACGCTGGTGTTAAGTTTGAACTTCTGAATGTTACGTCATATGCTATGCGATCAAAAGTATCCAGACACCCCCAAAAACATATGTTTTTCATATTATGTGAATTAGGCTGCCACCTACTGCCAGGTACTCCATATCAGCGAGCTCAGTAGTCATTAGACATCTGAAGATAGGAGAATGGGGCATCCGTGGAACTCACGGACTTCGAACGTCGTCAGGTAATTGGGTGATACTTTTGTCATACGTCTCTACGTGAGATTTCCACACTCCTAAACATCCCTAGGTGATAGTGAAGTGGAAACGTGAAAGAGACATGTACAGCACAAAAGCATAAAAGCTAACCTTGTCTCTTGACTGACAGAGACTGCCAACAGTTGAAGAGGGTTGTAATGTGTAATGGGCAGACATCTATCCAGACCATCACACAGGAATTCCAAACTGCATCAGGATCCACCGCAAGTGCTATGACAGTTAGGTAGGAAGTGAGAAAACTTGGATTTCGTGGTCGAGCGGCTGCTCATAAGCCATACATCACGCCGGTAATTACCAAACGACACCTTGCTTGGTATAAGGTGCGTAAAAATTGGATGATTGAATAGTGGAAAAAAGTTATGTGGAGTGACAAATCAAGGTACGCAATGTGGGATCCGATGGCATGGTGTGGGTATGGCAAATGCCCATTGAACATCATCTGCCAGTATGTGTAGTGCCAACAGTAAAGTTCGGAGGCGATGGTATTGTGGTGTGGTCATCTTTCTCATGGAGAGGGCTTGCACCCCTTGTTGTTACGTGTGGCACTATCACAGCATAGGCCTACATTGATGTTTTAAGCACCTTCTTGCTTCCCACTGTTGAAGAGCAATTTGGGGATGGCGAGTGCATCTTTCAACATGATCGAGCACCTGTTCATAATGCATGGCCTGTGGCGGGGTGGTTACACGACAACAGAGCATACTGGACGGAGTCCTGATCTGAATCCTACAGAACACCTTTGGGATGTTTTGGAATTCCAAATTCGTGTCAGGCCTCACCAGCCAACATCGATACTTCTCCTCAGTACAGCACTCCATGAAGATTGGGCTGCCATTCTCCAAGAAACCTTCCAGCATCTGATTGAATGTATGCCTGCGAGAGTGGAAGCTGTCATCAAGGCTAAGGATGGGCCAACACCATACTGAATTCCAGCGTTACTGGTGGAGGGCGCCATGAACTTGTAAGTCATTTTCAGCCAGGTGTCTAAATACTTTTGATAACATACTGTATGTCTTTACTAATAAATATTCCTCATGCTTGTTACTTAAGCACTTGTAAAGCAATTCTGTTAGTAGCTGCATTACATGCGACACTGTGGTGGAGTGTGGTTGTCACACCAGCATGCCACCACTATTCTAGAGAGCAATAAGCACCTTTTCATCAGCAAAGAAAGGCAACTTCATAGTCGCATTCCAGTACAGCATTGCTGCATTGAGTTCTTGTTGCAAGTAGAGGGAAATAATTTCGAAAATTGTAAATAAATGCTTGATATGCAAGGGGCTCACAATAAATGAACAGTTGTTGGTTGGTTGTTTCAGGGGAGGGGACCAAATAGAAAGGTCATTGGTCCGGTCAGATTAGGTACGGATAGGGAAGGAAGTCAGCTGTGCCCTCTAACAGGAACCATCCCAGCATTTACCTAAAGTGATTTAAGGAAGTCACAGAAAATTTAAATGAAGGTGGCCAGATGGGCATTTACACCGTTGTCTTCCCAAACGTGAGCCCAGTGTGCTAATCACTGTACCACCTCGCCCTGTATGAGCATTTGTATAGCAAATTTCAATAGTAAATGGAAAAGTTGATCAGCTCGAATAAATTTTGTAGTAAGAATGATGAAAAAAATAAAACCAACCTTAATTGCTTTTGCTGCTGGCTGTAGTTGTCTACTTGGATCAGCAATGGTTCTATTGCTATGTCAGGACAATGGGCTCTTTGTGCATAACTTTTTTCAAGTTTGTTTACATGACTCAATGATGTCATTGTTGAGTGGTCAGTGTGACATATTGCCATCCTACGGGCCCGGGTTTTATTTGCGGCTGGGTCGAGGATTTTCTCCGCTCAGGGACTGGGTGTTGTGTTGTCGTCATCATCATTTCATCCCCATGCAGGTGGCCCAATGTGGCACCAAGATGGCCGGACCTAACCCCGTAAGGGGCCTCTTGGCCAATGACCCCAAACTCTCATTTCCATGACTCAATGAATACCTCCAGACCCTTTTGGAAACAATTTCCAGAGCGGAATGACACAACTATAAAGTACCATTTATTTTAAAATTGTTCTCCTTTGCTACATGGTTATCAACAAATGCCCAAATAAGTCCAACGGCATTCAATTCGCAGTGTGCTACAGGCAACTACAGAAATTTAATTTCCTTGTCCACAGACTGTAATATAATTTCCAAAAGTTATTCCTGCACCCTGAAGTATGGTCACGTGTATTCTAGTAGGCTGGGTTTAGTAAATTCCTCATATGATGTGGCATTAGACGGGAGCTCTACATTAACGCTGTCCATCCATTCAATTATAAAATCTTTTCTCTATTTTGTAGATGGATTTAGTGACACTGGATGTAGCATCATGTGATATGGAGCCTGATCTAAAACAACCACAGATCTGTTTGGTTATTTTTTGAGAATGCTCCTATACCACTCTTCGTAGTGTCTGGCATTCATTTCAGAATGATAATCTGCACCTCCTTAAACATAAGCCAGCATTTGCTCGAAGCCATCTTTGTTCCCAATGTGGCACATTATAATCCTTTATTCCAGAACCATATGGTGTTTGAGTTCCTTCTTTCCATCTATTCCACTTCTGAACTCTTCCTCTGTGATAATTGTATACATTTTCAGAATTTTTTGTTTCTGCCATCCACACTTCCTGGAATGATTTGTACTACACCAACTCTCATCAGTGTAATGAATAGTCCATCCAGTGTTGTGCATATGTCTTATTTCCTGCAAGAATTTATCTCTTTTTTTCCTGCTACTTGGTTATTTTCCATCACCACAGGTCTTTTGTTGACCTTTTTGTATCTGAAACCCAATTTTTGAATACAGGGAATGCCAAAGGGTTGTTTCACTCATACAGGAAAATCTTCCACTTCAGTCTTCAACTTTTCCAGCACAGCTGCCACTGTTGAAAACTGCTTTTCCTCATAGTAGTCGTGGATTTTTCTTCTTATGACTCCCTAAGTAAACTTGTCCAGTGTAGAACTCTTTTTCGATGATATAAAACATGAAGTTTCTCTTGAAATTCACTTCACTGGACTTTCATTAATCGAGACACTCGTAAGCCCTCTTTAATGATTGTGATATGGAGCTGCACGCACCCTGTTTTTTATCGGCCTCAGAGTCAGCACATGCACTAATCACCATAGACTTTTCACAACTCTATAAATGAAGCATGGTTTCACACAAGCACAAGACAGCTAATTATTTTACAAGCACTGTCTCACACAAATATACAACAATAAATGGGAGTCTGAGTGTTTCCCATCTGACGAGATGGCGTGATGTAAGCACTGCAGCAATGAACAATGAAGTGGAAAAACTGTTCAGAGATCTGGCAACATATTGCATATGAGCATGTGGTGCGTAGAAATGCAAAAGCAAATAAAGATGTGATATTAGTGCTTTATGTAGATTAATGTGCATAAAAACACAACAGCAGTAATAGGCCACAACACAGCTTGCACTCACACTTTTCATCTTGTTAATATTCATCAGCTTTAGGCGAAATACAGCAATCCGTAATATTCATACACAAAATAAAAGTAGACATTTCAACAATTCCAGCATGGTATAACACATCGACGTTCATCATGCAATGTGACCAGAATATGAGCTTGAAGTCAGAGGTCGATCATTATGAAATGGGATAACAGTACTGGTTTCTATCCGAAATCTTGATTTTCATACATCTCATTCTCTTTTCTTCAAAGGCCTCTCTGATTTTCTTATAGGCAACACCTACCTTTTCTCTAGTCATACATACTTCTACAGCCTTCTATTTTATAGCCATTTTGCTCTTTCCTCCAGTATAATTTTGGAGTATTTCCTTTGCCAGCTCCATTTTCTACGTCTTTATATTTTCTTTTTTCGTCAATTAAATTCAGTATGTCATGAAGATTTCTGGTGGGCCTTGCCTTGATAAGGCCCATGGTTCATGTGGGGGGGGGGGGGCCTCAACTTTTAGACATCTATATTCTATTTTTCTGTTTCATTTGCCAATATTTTTTATTTTCTGATTTAATGATTATAATTCAATCGATTTTCCTTTTTTTAAATTCTGTGACCTATGATCCCAGTTAAGGAATCTAATATTCCACATTCCAACTTGTAGGACACTATTTTTGTTTTTCTTGATGGTAACGTGTGGTTTTAGCACCAGAATAGTTCACCCAAGAGGATGTCATCATCATTAAACTACACAGTAAAACTGCAGCCCTTCAGGAAAAAGTTAATGGCTGTAATTTCCCCTAGCTTTCAGCAGATTGCAGTACTAACATAGTACGGCTATAGTGGATGATGGTACATGGCCAGATCAGTCACACAAAGACACTAGTGCCCCTAAAACTTCCAAAAGGGCTGCTGCCACTCTTCAGAAACCACATTAGTCTGACCTCTCCAAAGAAACCTCCTTGATTGGTTGCACCTACAACATGGCCATCTGAGTCACTGAGGCATCCAAGTCATCCCACCTCAACAAGGTTCAAGTTCACAGGGCGATTAAGCTTCATACACTGACATGCATAATGTAAATATGCAAGTAGTAAAAAGATTACTAAACAAAATCAATGCATTTTACTATTGACAATGTGGTGTAGCATGTTTTTTATATTGACACCACAGTAACAATGTTGTCATAATTTTATGATCAATGAATATGATCTGGTGACTGAAAAAGGTAGATAATTAATGTTTATTTATTAGAGGCTTGTGGTACTACTGAAACACAACTTTTTTTTACAGCAAATTTTAGTTAAACAGTGCAAATGTATAGTTAAGTCTACAACTGAGGCATTTTGAAGTGGTGTTGTCTGTACACATTACTACTTCTTTTCATTTCCTAATGTGTTGCAGCATTTCCCTGCATTTGTTACACATTCCTTCATTTTTCCGATCAGTAACTGCACTTTCTTAAGCACTGAAGATACTGATGTGGGACATGAACCACAAAGTTAGCTTGTATCTTTTAAAATTGAACAGAATGAAGGTAAAAGAAAAATGTATTTGCAGTATGCAACTAAATTTGTTAATTTTAAATACGTTGTAAAATTTAGATTCGGTAACACAACTAAAGTTATCGCTATTACGCACTGATGAGACAAAAGTCATGGGATACTTCTCAATATTGTCTTGAACCTCCCTTTGCCCGGTGTAGTGCAGCAACATGGCATGGACCCAACAAATCGCTGGAAGTCCCCTGCAGAAATATTGAGCCATACTGCCTCTATAGCCATCCATTATTGCAAAAGTGTTACCATTGCAGGAGTTTGTGCATGAACTGATTCTTGACTATGTCCATCAGTGTTTAATGGGACTTATTTCAGACGATCTGGATAGACAAATCATTCACTCGAATTTTCCAGAATATTCTTCAAAGTAATTATGAACAATTGTGGCCTGATGATGTGGCACAGTGCCATCCATAAAATTTCCATCATTGTTTGGGAACATGAAGTCCATGAATGGCTGAAAATGGTCTCCAAGTAGCCCAACATAACTATTTCAGTCAATGATCAATTCAGTTGGACCAGAGGACCCAGTCCATTCCATGCAAAGACAGCTCACACCATTATGAAGCCACCATCAGCTTGACAGTGCCCTGTTGACAACTTGGGCCCATGGATTTGTGGGGTCTGCACCACACTTTAACCCTACCATCAGCTCTTACAAACTCAAATTAGAACTCATCTGACCATTCCACAGTTTTACTATCACCTTGGATCCAACCAATATGCCATACCCCATCAATGACAAATTTCACTGCACTGTCATAACAGATAAGTTTGTTGTACATCCCACATTGATTTTTGTGGTTATTTCGTGCAGTGTTACGCGTCTGTTAGCACTGGCAATTCTACACAAACACTACTGCTCTCTGTCATTAAGTGATGGCAGTTGGCCACTGCATTGTCCATGGTGAGAGGTAGTGTCTGAAATTTGCTGTACTTGGCACACTCTTGACACTGTGGATCTTGGAATACTGAATTCCATAACTATTTCTGAAATTAAATGTCCCATGCATCTAGCTCCAACTACCATTCTGTGTTCAAAGTCTGTTAATTCCTACTGAGTAGTCACAATCACATTGGAAGCCTTTTCACATGAAACACCTTAGTATAAATGACAGCTCCACCATCTGTATATATGCGTATCATCACCCCACGAGTTTTGCAACCTTAGTATATTTCACACATCTGTGAGGTATTATTTTTTCTGTGAAACCAGGATTTACTTTACATTGTACAGAGAAGTGCACATAGAACAGTTTGATTTTATTCACTTTTCAGATGAATGTTCTAACATTACACCAAAGAGGTGTAAAATGTCGAAAGACTGGTTTGATGCAGCTCTCCATGTTACTCTATCCTGTGGGAGCCTCTAACTACTGCAACATACATCATTCTTCTTGGTGTATTCATCTCTTTGTCTCCCTCTATGGTTTTACCCCCCCCCCCCCTTCCCCTCCCCCACCACCACCAATTCCCTCCAATACTAAATTGGAGATGCCTTGATGCCTCAGAACGGTATCCTACCAACTGAGCCCCTCTTTCAGAAGTTGTGCCACAATTTCCTCTTCTTCCCAATACTATTCAGTACCTCCTCATTAGTTACACGATCTACCCACCTAATCTTCAACATTCTTCTGTAGCACCACATTTCAAAAGCTTCAATTCTATTCTTGCTACTCTGTTTACTGTCCACGTTCAACTAGCACATGTGGCTACACTCCATACAAATACTTTCAGAAAAGACTTCCGGACGCTTACAACTATACTCAATATAAACAAATTTCTCTTCTTCAGAAATGCTTTCCTTGCCATCACCATTCTAAATTTTATATTCTCTCTACTTCGACCATCATCAGTTATTTTGTTGCCCAAATAGCAAAACTCATCTACTACTGTAAGTTTCACATTTCCTAATCTACTTCCCTCATCATCATGCGATTTAATTCGACTGCATTCCATTATCTTTGTTTTGCTTTTGTTGATGTTCATCTTATATCCTCCTTTCAAGACACAGTTCATTCCTTTCAACTGATCTTCCAAGCTCTTTGCTGTCTCTGATAGAATTACAATATCATCAGAAAATCTCAAGGTTTTTTCTTCTCTCTGGATTTTAATTCCTACTCTAAATTTTTCTTTTCTTTCCTTTACTGCTTGCTCAATATACAGATTGAATAACATCAGGAGTGGCCTACAACTCTGTCTCATTTCCTTCTCAACCACTGCTTCCTGTTTGTGCCCACTCAACTCTTATAACTGCTATCTGGTTTCTATGCAAATTGTAAATAGCCTTTCGCTCCCTGTATCTTACCGCTGTCAACTTCAGAAATTGCTCCCTGCCGCCGTTGGATAAGCAGCTGCAGCAGCAAGTCGTATAACCCTAGCTTACTTATTTGTTAGATAGTTTAATTAATTTCTTTGCTTCTTTTTGGGTACTTGCATTGTTTAATTCATATATTTCGGGCGTATTATAGTATTTGAGGGTTGGAGCATAGCGCCTTAGTACCTGAATAGTGTAAATTCGCGTAGTCGTCTGTCTTCTGTTTTTGTTTTGAACAGCCAGTGTCGGTTGGTCACAGTCATTGCGCTCCCTGCCACCGTTGGATAAGCAGCTGCAGCAGCAAGTCGCATAACCCTAGCTTACTTATTTGTTAGATAGTTTAATTAATTTCTTTGCGTGTTTTTGTGTACTTGCATTGTTTAATTCATATATTTCGGGCATATTATAGTATTTGACAGTTGTAGCATCGCGCTTTAGTGTTTACTTCGTAGATTCTTATTTAAATTGCGTGCGAGTTTCGTATAGGAGGTGCAATTTCGAGTTTTAGTTACTGTAATCGTAAATTCAGCAGATTGTAGCGCAGTGGTTAGGCATTTGTACAGGTTAGTTGATACATTCTTTGCGTGTTTCGCTTGCGTTATCTAGGCACGGACTCGTGTTTCGGTAACTGTTGTTAAACATCGATTAGAATGGACAGGGACTGCGATTGCTGTGTTCGGATGAGGGCTGACTTGGCATCCCTTCGCTCACAGCTGCAATCGGCGCTGACTTCGGTCGCGCAGCTTGAGGCTGTTGCCAATGGGCACCACTGTGGGGAGCCGGACTTGGGTATCATGGGGATGTCAACCTCATCCCGTCTGTCCCCAGATCGGTCTGCCGCTGTGGTTGCCCCGGTTGCTGCCTGCAGTGGGGCTGAGCCCTCGCCTGTGGTTAATTGGGAGGTCGTTCCAAGGCGTGGCAGGCAGCAAAAGGTGTCCTCGGAGGCTGATCAGAAAGCCTCCCCGGTGCGTCTGACAAACCGGTTTCAGGCACTGTCTCTGGCTGAGCCATATGCAGCTGCCTGCCCTGTTTCAGAGGATCATTCTCAGCCTTCAAGGTCCGGGCAATCGCAGAGGGTGGGCCTACTGGTAGTTGGGAGCTCCAATGTTAAGCGCATAATGGGGCCCCTTAGGGATACGGCGGCTAAGGAGGGGAAGAAATCCAGTCTGCACTCCGTGTGCATTCCGGGAGGAGTCATTCCTGATGTGGAAAGGGTCCTTCCGGATGCCATGAAGAGCACAGGGTGCAGCCAGCTGCAGGTGGTGGCACATGTCGGCACTAATGACGTGTGTCGCTTTGGATCTGAGGAAATTCTCTCTGGATTCCAGTGGCTATCTGATTTGGTGAAGGCTGCCGGTCTTGCTTACGAGATGAAGGCAGAGCTCACCATCTGCATCATCGTTGACAGAACCGACTGCGGACCTTTGGTGCAGAGCCGGGTGGAGGGTCTGAATCAGAGGCTCAGACGGTTTTGCGACCGTATTGGCTGCAGATTCCTTGACTTGCGCCATAGGGTGGTGGGGTTTCGGGTTCCGCTGAATAGGTCAGGAGTTCACTACACTCAGCTGGCTGCTACACGGGTAGCGGAGGCTGTGTGGCGTGGACTGGGCGGTTTTTTAGGTTAGAAGGCCTCGGGAAAGTGCAGGATGGGCTGCAATGTCAAAGGGTGCTTGGTAAATTACAGGACGTGCTTGGATCAAGGAACAGTCGGAATTACAGTTGTAAATTGTTGTAGTCGCGCTGGAAAAGTCCCTGAGCTTCAAGCGCTAATAGAAAGCACAGAAGCTGATATCGTTATAGGTACAGAAAGCTGGCTAAAGCCTGAAATAAGTTCTGCAGAAATTTTTACGAAGTCTCAGACGGTGTTCAGGAAAGATAGATTAGGCAGAATTGGTGGTGGAGTGTTTGTGTCTGTCAGTAGTGGTTTATCTTGTAGTGAAGTCGAAGTAGATACTCCGTGCGAATTGGTATGGGTGGAGGTTATACTTAACAGCCGAATTAAGTTAATAATTGGCTCCTTCTACCGACCCCCAGACTCCGATGATACAGTTGCGGAACAGTTCAGAGAAAGTTTGAGTCTCGTAACAAATAAGTACCCCACTCATACGGTTATAGTTGGTGGGGACTTCAACCTACCCTCGGTATGTTGGCAAAAATACTTGTTCAAAACCGGTGGTAGGCAGAAAACATCTTCCGAGATTGTCCTAAATGCATTCTCCGAAAATTATTTCGAGCAGTTAGTCCACGAACACACGCGAATTGTAAATGGTTGCGAAAACACACTTGACCTCTTAGCCACAAACAATCCAGAGCTGATAGAGAGCATCATGACTGACACAGGGATTAGTGATCACAAGGTCATTGTAGCTAGGCTTAATACCATTTCTTCCAAATCCATCAGAAACAAATTCAAAATAATTTTATTTAAAAAAGCGGATAAAGTGCCACTAGAAGCCTTCCTAAAAGACAATTTCCATTCCTTCCGAACTGACTATGCGAATGTAGACGAGATGTGGCTCAAATTCAAAGATATAGTAGCAACAGCAATTGAGATATTCATACCTCATAAATTGGTAAGAGATGGAACGGATCCCCCGTGGTACACAAAAAAGGTCCGAACGCTGTTGTAGAGGCAACGGAAAAAGCATGCGATGTTCAGAAGAACGCGAAATCCCGAAGATGGGCTAAAATTTACAGACGCGCGAAATTTGGCACGTACCTCGATGCGAGATGCCTTTAATAGGTTCCACAACGAAACATTGTCTCGAAATTTGGTAGAAAATCCGAAGAAATTCTGGTCGTATGTAAAGTACACAAGCGGCAAGACGCAGTCAATACCTTCGCTGCGCAGTGCCGATGGTACTGTTATCGACGACTGTGCCGCTAAAGCGGAGTTATTGAACGCAGTTTTCCGAAATTCCTTCACCAGGGAAGACGAATGGAATATTCCAGAATTTGAAACACGAACATCTGCTAGCATGAGTTTCTTAGAAGTAGATACCTTAGGGGTTGCGAAGCAACTCAAATCGCTTGATACAGGTAAGTCTTCAGGTCCAGATTGTATACCGATTAGGTTCCTTTCAGATTACGCTGATACTATAGCTCCCTACTTAGCACTCATATAAAACCGCTCGCTCACCGATAGATCTGTACCTACAGATTGGAAAATTGCGCAGGTCGCACCAGTGTTCAAGAAGGGTAGTAGGAGTAATCCATTTAACTACAGACCTATATCATTGACGTCGGTTTGCAGTAGGGTTTTGGAGCATATACTGTATTCAAACATTATGAATCACCTCGAAGGGAACGATCTATTGACACGTAATCAGCATGGCTTCAGAAAACATCGCTCTTGTGCAATGCAGCTAGCTCTTTATTCGCACGAAGTAATGGCCGCTATCGACAGGGGATCTCAAGTTGATTCCGTATTTCTAGATTTCCGGAAAGCTTTTGACACCGTTCCTCATAAGCGACTTCTAATCAAGCTGCGGAGCTATGGGGTATTGTCTCAGTTGTGCGACTGGATTCGTGATTTCCTATCAGGAAGGTCGCAGTTCGTAGTAATAGACGGCAAATCATCGAGTAAAACTGAAGTGATATCAGGTGTTCCCCAGGGAAGCGTCCTGGGACCTCTACTGTTCCTGATCTATATAAATGACCTCGGTGACAATCTGAGCAGTTCTCTTAGACTGTTCGCAGATGATGCTGTAATTTACCGTCTAGTAAGGTCATCCGAAGACCAGTATCAGTTGCAAAGTGATTTAGAAAAGATTGCTGTATGGTGTGTCAGGTGGCAGTTGACGCTAAATAACGAAAAGTGTGAGATGATCCACATGAGTTCCAAAAGAAATCCATTGGAATTCGATTACTCGATAAATAGTACAATTCTCAAGGCTGTCAATTCAACTAAGTACCTGGGTGTTAAAATTACGAACAACTTCAGTTGGAAGGACCACATAGATAATATTGTCGGGAAGGCGAGCCAAAGGTTGCGTTTCATTGGCAGGACACTTAGAAGATGCAACAAGTCCACTAAAGAGACAGCTTACACTACACTCGTTCGTCCTCTGTTAGAATATTGGTGCGCGGTGTGGGATCCTTACCAGGTGGGATTGACGGAGGACATCGAAAGGGTGCAAAAAAGGGCAGCTCGTTTTGTATTATCACGTTATAGGGGAGAGAGTGTGGCAGATATGATACAAGAGTTGGGATGGAAGTCATTACAGCATAGACGTTTTTCGTCGCGGCGAGACCTTTTTACAAAATTTCAGTCACCAACTTTCTCTTCCGAATGCGAAAATATTTTGTTGAGCCCAACCTACATAGGTAGGAATGATCATCAAAATAAAATAAGAGAAATCAGAGCTCGAACAGAAAGGTTTAGGTGTTCGCTTTTCCCGCTCGCTGTTCGAGAGTGGAATAGTAGAGAAATAGTATGATTGTGGTTCGATGAACCCTCTGCCGAGCACTTAAATGTGAATTGCAGAGTAGTCATGTAGATGTAGATGAAAGAGAGTATTCCAGTCAACATTGTCAAAAGCTCTCTCTATGTCTACAAATGCTATAAACTTAGGTTTGCCTTTCCTTAACCTATCTTCTAAGGCAAGGATACAGTCATTATTGTCTCACGTGTTCCTACACTTCTATGGAATCCAAATTGACCTTTCCTGAGATCAGCTTCTAGCAGTTTTTCCATTCATCTGTAAAGAGTTCTTATTAGTATTGTACAACCGTGAGTTATTAAACTAATAGTACGGTAATTTTCACGCCTGCCAGGACCTGCTTTCTCTGGAATTGGAATTATTACATACTTTTTGAAGTTTGAGGGTATTTTGCCTTCATCACACATCTTGCTCACCAGATGGAGGAGTTTTGTCATGAATGGCTCTCCCAAGGCTATCAGTAGTTTTAACAGAATATTGCCTAATCCTGGGGTCTTGTTTCGACTGAGGTCTTTCAGTGCTCTCTCAAATTCTTCACACCCTATCATATCTCCCATCTCATCTTCATCTATGTCTTCTTCCAGTTCCATAAATTGCCATCAAGCACATTGCCCTTGTCTAGACCCTCTATACACTCCTTCCACCTTTCTGCTTTCCCTTCCTTGGTTAGGACTGATTTTCCATTGATATTCATACAGGTGGTTCTCTCTGCCTCCAAAGGTCTCACAGTATCTTCCCCTTTTTAGATTTTCTAATCTACCTGCCCTATTAAAGGATCTGACATTCCATGCTCGAATCTGTAGAATGCCAGTTTTGTTTCTCTTGATAACGACATCCTCCTGGGTAGTCCCCACCCAGACTTCTGAATTGGGGACTATTTTACCTCTGATAATTTTATCCAAGAGGAGTAAAGCTGCATACCCTTGGGAAAAATTATGGCTGTAGTTTCCACTTCTTTCAGACATTCACTGTACCAGCACAGTGATGCCATTTTGGTTAATGTTACAAGACCAGTTCAATCAACAATCCACACTGTTGCCCCTGAAACTACTGAAAAGGCTGCTGCCCCTCTTGAGGAGCCACATGTTTGTCTGCCCTCTCAACAGACATCTCTCCGTTGTGGTTGCACCTATAGTATGGCTATTTGTATCGCTGAGGCATGCAAGCCTCCCCACCAATGGCAAGGTCCATGCTTCGTGGGGGGTGGGGGGAGGTGTAAAATAAGCAGAAATAATTTGTGCAGTGGAGAAATATTATGAAGGCAACTCACAATTTCAGGCAGTACTGCCAGCTAAAACATTCGCGACGTTTTACTGTCAGGTATAGAATTCAGTGTTGGTCTGAAGTTAGTTGACACAATAGACAATGAACTTTCAGAGCTTTCAGTGATTCTGCAGCATTTGTACATGAGAGGACTAATTTAAATAACTTTCTAAAGATCAAAGTCAAACAATGAGGTTATGTAATTAATATTTTTCAGAAACATTTCATTTAGTGGTGAAAATGAGTGTCAAAGGTAAAATGTTTTCTCTGTGAGATACCACAGCACACAGGGTGCTCAGAAACAAAACTGATGTGTCTGAAGTAATTTGACACATTACAACATTTCCACATTATGGGAGGTGCTACTCTAGGAGCCCTGATGGGAAATATTACACCCTGACTTGAACACCAAAAGTAGTTACAATCTGTATGTTGAATGGTACAATGATAAAATTACATAAAAATAAGTACCACCACAATGCCTTCACATGTACCTATAAAATTTTGGTAGTCATTCAGAGCAAAGAATGGTAACATGTTTATCTGAGTAAAACTGGAGGAGATCTAGGTGTATCACAATTGGCTACTTGTCTAGTAAAACATCTGGAAACAAATGCTACAGATCAAGAAAGACATATTTTGTATTTATATTGAGATGGAGGAAAAATTAAAAATCTTATAATGCCTGTTTTCTCCTTAAGTATGTCAACACCTCAGGTAATAATACGTAAATTACTGGTAATAAATTTCTTGAATCTATACAATCCTGTCTTCTTAATGATATCACACCAATCTTCATTTACTTGATATATATGTTACGTATATCTTTCTAGTCTGCATTTCACAACTAATTCTTAAGATACTCTTTTTTTCCATTTATAGTCCTTGATATTGTCCATGTACACTCCTGGATATTGAAATAAGAACACCGTGAATTCATTGTCCCAGGAAGGGGAAACTTTATTGACACATTCCTGGGGTCAGATACATCACATGATCACACTGACAGAACCACAGGCACATAGACACAGGCAACAGAGCATGCACAATGTCGGCACTAGTACACTGAATATCCACCTTTCGCAGCAATGCAGGCTGCTATTCTCCCATGGAGACGATCGTAGAGATGCTGGATGTAGTCCTGCGGAATGGCTTGCCATGCAATTTCCACCTGGCGCCTCAGTTGGACCAGCGTTCGTGCTGGACGTGCAGACCGCGTGAGACGACGCTTCATCCAGTCCCAGTCCCAAACATGCTCAATGGGGGACAGATCCGGAGATCTTGCTGGCCAGGGTAGTTGACTTACACCAGCTAGAGCACGTTGGGTGGCACAGGATACATGCGGACGTGCATTGTCCTGTTGGAACAGCAAGTTCCCTTGCCGGTCTAGGAATGGTAGAACGATGGGTTCGATGACGGGTTGGATGTACCGTGCACTATTCAGTGTCCCCTCGACGATCACCAGAGGTGTACGGCCAGTGTAGGAGATCGCTCCCCACACCATGATGCCGGGTGTTGGCCCTGTGTGCCTTGGTCGTATGCAGTCCTGATTGTGGCGCTCACCTGCACGGCGCCAAACACGCATACGACCATCATTGGCACCAAGGCAGAAGCGACTCTCATCGCTGAAGACGACACGTCTCCATTCGTCCCTCCATTCACGCCTGTCGCGACACCACTGGAGGTGGGCTGCATGATGTTGGGGCGTGAGCGGAAGACGGCCTAACTTTGTGGGGGACCGTAGCCCAGCTTCATGGAGACGGTTGCGAATGGTCCTCGCCGATACCCCAGGAGCAACAGTGTCCCTAATTTGCTGGGAAGTGGGGGTGCGGTCCCCTACGGCACTGCGTAGGATCCTACGGTCTTGGCGTGCATCCGTGCGTCGCTGCGGTCCGGTCCCAGGTCGACGGGCACGTGCACCTTCCGCCGACCACTGGCGATAACATCGATGTACTGTGGAGACCTCACGCCCCACGTGTTGAGCAATTCGGCGGTACGTCCACCCGGTCTCCCGCATGCCCACTATACGCCCTCGCTCAAAGTCCGTCAACTGCACATACGGTTCACGTCCACGCTGTCGCGGCATGCTACCAGTGTTAAAGGCTGCGATGGAGCTCCGTATGCCACGGCAAACTGGCTGACACTGAGGGCGGCGGTGCACAAATGCTGCGCAGCTAGCACCATTTGACGGCCAACACCGCGGTTCCTGGTGTGTCCGCTGTGCCGTGCGTGTGATCATTGCTTGTACAGCCCTCTCGCAGTGTCCGGAGCAAGTATGGTGGGTCTGACACACCGGTGTCAATGTGTTCTTTTTTCCATTTCCAGGAGTGTATTATCATTTTAATTAGTTCAAGCACAATGATACAGAACATGCTTATAATGATCTAGAAGACCACTAACTAAAGGATTTGCAATATGGTTTTGAAACATGGCTGTGTTATAAGTAGTAGCGGTCTTTGCTCTCATAATCTTGATTACAAATTGTACAAAAGAAGTAATGTTAGTTATGAACCAATATAATAATTTAATATCTTAACTTAATATTACTTCAGTCTCTTTTGAAGTTAATAAACTTCATAAAGTATTAAGTGGATTTGTGAACAGTTCTAATTCACCACACAACGCTTTGTATATTATGACATTATTACATGAATTCCTACTTCTTTAGAGCAATTTATATTCTCCTCAGCCTAGATGTCTTTTAAGGAGACAGTATAATTATAATTTACAATTCCAAGTAGTGCTAAGTTTGATTTCTTTTACTTTACAAAAGGCCTATTTCAGCTGAACTGTCATCA
The DNA here is from genome assembly GCF_023897955.1 of Schistocerca gregaria. Taxonomy (NCBI): domain Eukaryota; kingdom Metazoa; phylum Arthropoda; class Insecta; order Orthoptera; family Acrididae; genus Schistocerca; species Schistocerca gregaria. Next base: position 429,022,266 of record NC_064923.1, read on the forward strand.
ACAGGTTATCTGTAAGCAAATGGCACATAATTTTGGTCCATTATTTTTAATTTTAAGGGTAATTATTAAATGGATTTCACTAGTGCACATTTTTACATCTTTAGAGAAAGATACACTGCAAAATCTAAGAAAATTCCTGTTTTTGGAGAGCTGTTCTGCACCACAGCTACTCAACCACTGCCCCCAGCACAACTCGGGGGCATTAGTTGCAGTTGGGTTCTAATCAGACTCATCTTGCTTGACTGCATTGGATGTGATAATTAGAAGGTGGAAAGGTGATCTGAAGGGTCACATAAGCTCCCGCCTTTATCTGCAGTGTTTCTCAAAGTGCAATATATATTTTCTCCAAATCTATTTTACACAGATTATGCTAAGCTATAGCCATTTACAGCAGAACTGATGAAATAATTCGCATGTGTAAGTATGTGGTACATGGTCACATCGATAAGTTGTAGGGCTGACCATTGCTGATATGTGAAGCAATATATTTTGGTAGTCACGAAAACTGGAAGTCTGGATCAATCCTTTGAGATAGAAGTACTGGAAATTTACAGTTTCTCCACGTCAACTTCAGCTCTGATAGCTCGCAAAACCACCAGCTACTTACAAGAGACTCCCACCTTTTGAAACCACACAGACTATCATCTTAAACTCTTTTCCATCTTCTTCATGCTCATACTAAGAATGCTACTTGATTAAACCACTTCATATTACATAAAGCTGTATGAAATTGTCTAGCACCACATAGCCACAAAGTTGATACATAAGTTGGATACATGGCCAACATTCTGTGTTCAGTCAGGGCATTAATCCATTTCTGGAGATTGAAGAGTATAACACATTGATCAGCTACTATCTCCTCTCTAACACAAGAATGATACATTTGAAAACCAAAACAAAAACTCGCTGTTCCTGATTAATGACTGCCATTCTTATAAGTGAGAATACTAGTATTTGTTTGTTGAAGTTGCATTACTTTGGTATTTTGTTTTCTATTGTCATATAATGCACGACTGTTACCAAATAATAAAATAGACCGTTTACCATTTGTATTGAGACCACTATACACAAATATTGCAAGGTGTGACAATACAGGATAGCTGTGTGTATAAAAGTATGTGTGGTGCAAGAGTAAGCATCAAGCCTTCAGACCCCTACAGCACAAATCCACCATTCAAATACCAGGCATGCTTTCATAATTTATATTAATTAGAACCTTGTGACAGTCAGACACAGCTGGAGAAAACGAGGTAAGTCACTTTTGTACGTTTCTGATGTTAAGATTTTTATAGTTTTCATTCAGTATTAAATGAACCTAAATCTACTTAAAAAGTAGATAAATTCAGTACCACAACTGGCAGCTATCAGTTTCCAGCATCCACCCTGACCTCCATGACTTTAGTTGTGTGTGTTATTTGTAGTTTTCCTAAAAATAAAACAGCAGAAAGGGGTAAAAGTACGCAGCTGTAATAGGGTAGAAGTTCGCAGTGTGCACTTTTACCCCATCAGGAAACTATTTGCGTAATTTTATCCCACCAAGAAACTATTAGTGACCTCTGTACTTTGACTATTATAGCCCATTCTAGCTTATTCAAACATATTTTGTTCATGTTTACTTTTTTGCTGGGAAAAAAAGACCTATCAGTCATAGGTTCCTTGTTGAAAAACAACTTACTGATAGAGAATTCACCCGTGAGTTCATGAAAAGAAATAATTTCTCCTTCAGAATGGCCCTCAAAACCAGCAGGGCATGCATTAAGGGGTTTCACAAGACTTAATTAAACAAACATTTTGATAATCTGGAAGCAGGCTTCAAGAAATATGGGATTCTTCCCAATCATATTTACAACATGGACAAGGCAGGCATTCAAACTGTCCCTAATAAGCTCCCTAAACATGTTGTTCCAATAGGAAAGAGTGAAGTGGTAAAATCAGTGGGTGCATGGCAATGACAAACAGTCACTGCTGGCTGTTCCATGGTGTCGTGTGACATCATGTCCCACCATTCTTCATATGTGCACAGAAGTGACATAATCCCTTCATGATAAATGGAAGTCCAGTAGGATATGATGTGACTATATCTGATAAAGGATAGATGAGGCAATAACATTTTTTACAAGGCTTAATTATTTCAAAAAGTCTACAAATCCTACAGTCAACATACCCATTTCATTAATTCTGGGTAACCATGTCTCCCACACAAACCTGTAGGCTATTTTGTTTGCCAAAGATAGCCACATACACATACTAAGTTTGCCACCTCATAGCATGACATAAGACATGACATAAGCATGACATAGCATTACATAAGACGTGGCCATCTGATCACAGCTTTTTCATGTCTTTCAAGGCATTTTATGACATGGCAGTACATTCATGGAATGTGTGTCATCCTGGGCAGGTCTTGAGCTTGTGTAACATAGCTGAACTGGTGAAAGTGGCATTTGAAAAGGTGGCTGCTGTTGAAATGGCTGATGCAAGTTTCAGAGACAAAGGATTTTTCTTCTCAATCAAAACAAATTTTCAGATGCCGATTTTGCACCACAACAAGTGACTGATGAACATTTTGACAATGGCTCTTATAAGAGTTCACTGCTCGACACTTCACAGTCATTGGTGGAAATAAAGAGGTTGAATCACCAAGGAAATCATTGTAGAAGACAAGGAGAATATTGGCAGGATTCATGAGGAGCAAGTTCCACAGTCTACTACTTCTGAAACAGGACCTTCAACGGTTACTCCCATCATCACATGTGAATCATCTATTCAACTTTCTTCATCAAACTATCCACATTATAACTGCCATACTAGCTTCTCTCCCAGCACACCTCCCTTTTCCGCCAATACTACATCCACTGTACACTTGGCATCACCAGAGGATATAAAATTCCACTTCCAAAAGTTCAAATGAAACAGAAACATAGGTGTTCATCAGAGTGGTTCACTTTGAGCCCTCATAAAGCAACACGGGAGGTGGAATCTGCTGAAAAGAAGATGTTAGATGATGAGAAGAAAAAGAAAGTCATTACTAGACGTAGTGGAAAGACAACATTTTCTACTGTAACAAAACCTTCAAAGAAGCAAAGTTTTCACTCATTTTTGTCAGAGACAAAGATGTGTCTGCATAACAATAGTTCTGGTTTGGACATGGATTTTTCAAAGTCAAAGCTGATGTAGAAGAAAGTTCTGTTATAAGGACAAAAGAATTCACAGCTGTAAAAGACCACAGAAAAACAAAAACTTCATTCCACCTTTATCCAATGAAAGTGCTTCAGTCACAGTTATGATGAAGCTTTTTACAAGTCTCCCACAAACATCAAGATTTGAAGAAACAGATCAGGAAAGTTTTGTCAAAAATAAAGATATTTGTAAAAAAATTATCACAGTCATTTTCCAAATGCTCTGGAAGATTTGTGAATACAATTAGCTTTACGTACGATCTGCCCTGCTTACCAATTTACTGAAATTGCTGTTCAAATACAAGTCTGGATAAGCAACCTCAAATCTTTCCAGTTCCCCCATTTATACATCATCAAGTTAAAAGTATCTTAATTGTTAAATGGCTCTTTTCTGTTACTTTCCACTGTTCTATAAGAGCAGTATGTATTTTGTTTCACTGTCTATTTTCGCAATGTCAGTATTCATAGTAGGATGCAGTAGCTCTCACTAGTCAAGTAGTTTCAATTTTGAAATGGCAATGCATAACATGCTGTCGTAATTATAATAATGTTCGTGTGATTTTTTTTTAAAGAAAATAAAGAGTTCCTAATTTGTTTCTCCATGTATTTATTTGCAACACTTTTAATTTTTTGTACTTGAGTGTAGAAGTCACATTGCACACTCTTGCCCCAGGCTTACATACCTTTACCCCAGCGCATGGAGTAAGAGTAGGCATAGTTTTTCTGTTTTTGAAAACTTTTATTACTCCTCTAATAATTGTTGGATGGCACTGAAACTTTTATGCAATGTTTCCAAGATGTCAAACTAGATGTTGCATGTGTAATCAATATAAAATTGTTGCACATTTCTCTTAAATATTTAGTAAAACCAAGCACACTTTTACTCCCACATACCCTATGCATTATGGATGTCCAAGAAATATTAAAGGGTGTACTAGTTATGAATGTTATACATCAAAGTCAAAATTTTAAAACACATTACATCCACATTAAAGAGCAGAGTGTAGGGAGATAAATGAAGCAACATAAATAACTTTAATACCATAGTCCATTTTTATTGGCTTTTTGTTCTTGCTTTTTTTTTTAAATGGGGATATTTTAGACCAAATATGAAATTACAAACACAAACCAAAGCTCTAACTCAACACGGTCATGGGTTTAAAATCTATTTACAAGCACAAACCATCACAGCCTTGAGTACATAAAAAGATGTGCTTCTGTTGAAGATAGCTCCTTATTCCGACCTTCAAATTAAACTAGAACAAGTTACTGGTCCAAGGTAATAGAAGTAAATGTAATCAGTGCTTTTGCTATTCCAAAGGAAAAAGAGGTGGAAACAGTCATACAGCTTTGCCAGGTGTACACAAAAGAATATTAGAATTACAAGTATTTTTCATGGCTACGAAAGCTATTGAATGTCTTTGCAAACAAGAAATTATGCTAGAGCAGTTGTGGAAATTATGACTGATTAGACTGACGTGGCTGTTATACCACTCCACTGTGTAGCAGCACAACTTGCTAAGTTGGTAATGTGCGCACAGACACCTTTTCACCTGCTTCAGTTTGTGAAATCACATTTAGTTGTTACAGTCCAGCAACCATTTACATTTAGAAGAATTAAGTGATCATCCAGTTGAAAACAAATCACAGGCAACTTTGAGGCAAAACTTACTTATTTTTTTAAATTATAACACGCATTTCTTATCACAAATTTAGACTCTACAGGGTAAAACAAATACCTTTTCATTCAGAACACATTTAAAAACACTGAAATTTTAAAAGCATACATGGAGATTAAAGCAAGCACATTTGTGCACTGTGTAGCATCATTTAAATGAATAATAATGACATGTTTCCAAGCTGGTGGTCAAAATTCTGAGCATTTGACTGAATGATGAGAAGTAAGAGGAGTGACAGGAAATAAGCACCTCAAAAGTGAGAGACATAGACATGCAGTAGGATAAGAACTCTAATGGAAATAGAAAACTGCACCATTTAGTATTTGTATCTGGGTTAGGTTAAAAACCTGTCCTTCATGGTGAACCAGGTTGGTAGATTGGTGTGTTATGAAGCAACGAATGACTGTACCTCTTTTCAAGCAACACAGTGACTATCGTGTTTAGGATGAGGCTTGTTACACCACCAGTGTTTATGTGACTACTGGGAGAAGTACTGATTTTCTGAGATATCTTCATCTTTCCACATGTGAGATAGAGAAAAGGTTCGAATTTACTAGTATTTGAAGCACAGATAGAGTGTAACTAATGTGTATAAATACTGACGTCAGAGAATACAAATACCTTCTGATCTCCATGCTTGGATGCAGGATACATATCATTCTGGTCTCATAGAGTGCTTACTTTTAGATTATATTCTTCCATGGAGCACTTAATGTATAGGTTCTGAGATGAGAGTTCACTACTGCACAGTGTTTCATGGAAACCCTCTTTATCAAGCTGTATCCTTCAATTAAGATGTACTTTTAATCCCAAGTTCTCTTTCTATTGGTTTGAAAAAATTATAGCTTGTAGCTGTCATCACATTTTAAACCACAAGTTGCAAAAGCCCATGTCTACATAAAAACCATCATCTGCTGTCACACAACATAGTCTTCATCAGCACCTTCCCCATGATGTGAGATCTTAGGACATTTAGCCCATGGTATCTGCATATTGAACAGCTGAGAATATTTAAGACAACAATTGTGTTTTATTTGTCACTGACCTTATTCCAGAATGAACACAGCAGTCTACAATTCAATAAATCTACATAAATTTAGTTTTTGCTGGATCCAAAAGCAATTATCAAGTATCAAAGAAAAGAAATTAAATGAACCCTATATATGTAGAAAGCATGATTTTAATTTTAAATCTGCCTGAAAAGGAAGAAATAAATACAGTTAATGCCTGATTCTCACCAATGCCAGCATCACATACGAGGAAACAGATACTGTCATCCTATGACCCAATTTGATACAAACAACTGCATTTGTAGACAACATTTTTACAAAATGCATATTTTTCAAAATATTTCAGCATCTAGAACTGTCTTTGTCACTCACGTACAAAGATAAAAGCATAACACAACCATGTGTGCCACAAGCAAGAATCAAACACGTCTTGAAAAAGCAGATTTTTCACATATTTTGACCAGCAGGCATCAAACCACATGACAGATGCAGCAAACATAGATGTCACACCAGACTAGATCAGACAAAAAATTTACTTTTGCTGATCACTGTCTATATACAGAACACGGCATGAACAACAGAGAGACAATCCTCTCACCTGCCTCCACCTATTGGGAATAATGATATACACCACTTTATTACATGTTTGAGTATTTTTGGGATTGTATCACTACACTCCCTAGGCTTATGAGATGAATAGATGTTACCCCATGTGATTTCTTTCAGCTGGATTATGTGAAAGATCTTTTTTAGTGTCTTCTCTTTCACAGCGTCCCCCTGACTTAAGAGGTAGGATTTCTTGCAAACTGTTGCAGATTGGAGGATAGGAAACACTGTTTCATCTCAAACGGTTCTTGTGCACAGAAGCTGGTAATGAATTGCAGCATATCTTTCACTTTCTAAAACTGCAATGTTCTTTAGGATACACTTGGCTCATTTACATTATGTTTCAATGAGAAAGAAAAAAGAACAGATCAAAGAGAGAGAGAGAGAGATTTCAGCATAGTTAACTTTACCGTTTCCACTGCAGCGAGTCTTCGCTCAATCATTTCAAGAGATGTAGAACAGTGCCCCCCCTTCATCTGAGATCATGATACTTATTCATCCATGATGAATGCAACCTTAGTACTTACATAAATTGTTGCACAACAATTCTTGAGACTAGTTTCATTACCAGGTACAAGTAACAGAACTCCAACATCACATGTGCACGCTTTCTTTACAAATTTCAAAAATCTCATCTTGGCCCTATAACATTTGTGCAGCAGAACCATTAAGCACAGAAAAACGTGGCAATCTCTTGCATCAAAATAAGTAGTCACTTTCAAAAACGTCTCTCAGAGAGGCTGTGAAAATATTTAAGTAGCACTGAAGAAGTGCTACAGCAGACAACATCAAGATGACAGGTCACCAGGACGACTAGTAATAAGTGGCAATGAAACAGAGGTTTTCATGGTCGGTGGTGGAGACCGCACTGTAGGTAGTTCAATATCAGACTTTGCAAGAGCTTCTTCCTTCTTTTTCAAAAACCGCCCACCAGTGTAACCTGAAGAAGAAGAAAAATAGTTTGTAGTTTGTATTATACTGTTTCATATAGCTACACACTACTACAATATTGATGCTAAATTCAACAAATTTCTGTCGGACTTGCATTCTTTTTCTAAAGTTCAACACTTTCTCGATGTCACCCATCACAATAATCTGTCACTACAATTACATATATATCATACTATGGAACAAGCCCACAGTTTAAAACATTATCAGGTCAACCGACACTTCTGAGTGCTGTTGACTAATGAAGCTGAGGGAAGTTGGTCAATGTATGTAAATATTCAACACAAGTGTGTGTGGGGGGGGGGGGGGAATCTACTGACACATACACATACCATGTTTCATAAAAGTTGTGGAGGGAAAGAAGAGGAGCTACACCAAGGTGAATTACTGTCAATCTCTGTTTCTTCTTGTGTGAGCACGGAGAATGAATTCTGGTCACTACTTGCAAGACTTGAGCATTTTCCAGCAGCAACTGACTTCATTGATTCATTAAATGGTTGAAATTGTGTATTTTTGTAAAGCCGAGACCACACAACAACAACGCTGAAGACCTTTGTTGTGGGGCTGCCCTGATTCAATGCCAATGCCTCATATATGTTCAGGGACAAGGCCACAGCAAAGAGTCTTGACCACACTACATGGGGCAGCTTTGCTCAAAATCGCTTGAGAATTAGCCTACACACGTCTGTCTGTTTCCCTTTTACTTACAGAAAAACTACAAAATGGTTCAAATGGCTCTGAGCACTATGGGACTCAACTGCTGTGGTCATTAGTCCCTAGACCGTAGAACTACTTAAACCTAAGGACATCACACACATCCATGCCCGAGGCAGGATTCGAACCTACGACCATAGCAGAAAAACTACAGATTTTGGCTTCAGCACACAGTGGAAGTATGTTTTCTAATTACAAGGAATTCTTCAGCATTTTCTGGTTGTTGTAGCTGATGCCAACTACAATTTCATATGTTTGGATATGGGAAGTTAAGGAAGAATTTCAAGGGCAAAGTCTTTAAATATACAGTGTTCCATGAAAAACAAATAATGGAACACTGAGTTTGCCTCAGCCCACCCAATTGCCAGGGAGAGAAAACTCCGTGCCGTTCAAATTTGTAACAGATTATGCATTCCCTCTGTTACACGCTAACAGAATATTCAATTATCATCTAAGTCATGCATGCCGCATTATTGAAAATATTTTTGGGACATGGCTCACAAAACTTTGGATGCTACTGAAACCTCTTTGAAATTCTAAATATGGCAGGGGTAAAATACAGTGAGCAAAAGGCTATTTACAATTTGTACAGAAACCAGATGGCAATTATAAGAGTAGAAGGACATGAAAGGGAAGCAGTGGTTGGGAAGGGAGTGAGACAGGGTTGTAGCCTCTCTCTGATGTTATTCAATATGCATATTGGGCAAGCAGTAAAGGAAACAAAAGAAAATTTCGGAGTAGGTATTAAAATCCATGGAGAAGAAATAAAAACTTTGAGGTTTGCTGGTGACACTGTAATTCTGTCAGAGACAGCAAAGGACTTGAAAGAGCAGTTGAACGGAATGGACAGTGTCTTGAAAGGAGGATATAAGATGAACATCAACAGAAGCAAAACAAGGATAATGGAATGTAGTCGAATTAAGTCGGGTGATGCTGAGGGAATTAGATTAGGAAATGAGACACTTAAAGCAGTAAAGGAGTTTTTCTATTTTGGGAGCAAAATAACTGATGATGGTCGAAGTAGAGAGGATATAAAATGTAGACTGGTATTGGCAAGGAAAGTGTTTTGCTCCCTGTATTTTACCCCTGCCACCTTTGGAATTTGATAGAGAGTATTCCAGTCAACTTTGTCAAAAGCTTTCTCTAAGTCTACAAATGCTAGAAAGATAGGTTTGCGCTTCCTCTTCTCCGAGGTCAGCTTCTACCAGTTTTTCCATTTGTCTGTAAATAATCCATGTTAGTATTTTGCAGCTGTGACTTCTTAAACTCATAGTTCGGTAATTTTCACATCTGTCAACACCAGCTTTCTTTGGGATTGGAATTATTATATTCTTCTTGAAGTCTGAGGGTATTTCGCCTGTCTCATACATCTTGCTCACCAGATGGTAGAGTTATGTCAGGACTGGCTCTCCCAAAGCTGTCAGTAGTTCTAATGGAATGTTGTCAACTCCCGGGGACTTGTTTCGACTTAGGTCTTTCACTGCTTTGTTAAACTCTTCACCCATCATATCTCCCATTTCATATTCATCTACATGCTCTTCCATTTCCATAATATTGCCCTCAAGTACATTACCCTTGTATAGACCCTCTATATACTCCTTCCACCTGTCTGCTTTCCCTTCTTTGCTTAGAACTGGGCTTCCATCTGAGCTCTTAGTATTCATACAAGTGGTTCTCTTTCTTCCAAAGGTCTCTTTAAGTTTCCTGTAGGCTGTATCTATATTACCACTAGTGAGATAAGCCTCTACACCCTTACATTTGTCCTCTAGCCATACCTGCTCAGCCATTTTGCACTTCCTGTCGATCTCATTTTTGAGACGATTGTATTCCTTTCTGCTTGCTTCATTTACTGCATTTTTATATTTCTTCTTTCATCAATTAAATTACGTTATGCTCTGTGCAAAATTCTATCAGGAGGCTTCCTTTTTCATTTCTTATCCCCAATCCATATTCACCTACTATGTTTCCTTCTCTTCCTTTCCCTACTATTGAATTCCAGTCACCCATGACTATTAAATTTTCATCTCCCTTCACTATCTGAATAATTTCTTTTATCTCATCATACATTTCATCAATTACTTCGTCATCTGCAAAGTTAGTTGGCATATAAACTTGTACTACTGTAGTAGGCGTGGGCTTCGTGTCTATCTTGGCTACAATAATGCGTTCACTACGCTGTTTGTAGTAGCCTACCCACACTCATATTTTTTTATTCAATATCAAACTTACTCCTGCATTACCCCTATTTGATTTTGTATTTATAACCTTGTATTCACCTGACCAGAACTCTTTTTTCCTCCTGCCACCAAATTTCACTAATTCCCACTACATCTAAGTTTAACCTATCCATTTCCCTTCTTAAATTTTCTAACCTACCTGCCCGATTAAGGGATCTGACATTCCATGCTCCAATCCGTAGAATGCCAATTTTCTTTCTTCATCATTTAACCATACAGTAAAGCCACATGCCCTTGGGGAAAATTACGGCTGTAGTTTCCCCTTGTTTTCACCGTTCACAGTACCAGCACAGCAAGGTCGTTTTGGTTAGTGTTACAAGACCAGATCAGTCAATCATCTAGACTGTTGCCCTTGCAACTACTGAAAAGGCTGCTGCCTCTCTTCAGGAACCACACATTTGTCTGGCCTCTCAACAGATACCCCTCCATTGTGATTGTACCTACGGTATGGCTATCTATTTCGCTGAGGCATGCAAAGCTCCCCACCAATGGAAAGGTCCACAGTTTGTGAGGAGGGTGGGAGGGGGGGGGGGGGGGGGAGTGCAGTTCATAAGGGATTACAAAATTAATAATTGTGTTGCAGTTCATAACAATTATTAATTTTGTAATCCCTTACCTTATAATCTTCTACATCACTGTTACAAAATCCTCTTAAATAGCTGGCATGTAGGAAAAACACAGAGGTACATATCTGAACCATAAACATTTTTCTGCAGGAGTCCCACTTTCCTCTAATTTCTTGTGTTTTCGCCAAAAGTGGCTTTTCAAAGTGTGAATTAAATTTTAATGGCTGTCCTCATTTATCACATTTTCTGTATTCAATATGTATGATGACCCACATGCAGCTGCTCATCTGAAGATCTGCAATTAGTTTCAAAATAGTTTCATTAGACTACATAGTGGAAAATATAAACTATAACAATGCTAAATGATAGCAATAACACTGACGACTATGTGCTAGACCGAGCCAAACTGACCCTGAACACGCCCACACTGGCAACGCTGCACAACATTGTTTCAGAGAATTCCATTTCAATGAGATTAAAATCTTGTATCAGTTTAGACCCGCAATACACATGGTAGCATGGTGCAGGCCTGAATCACAGCAGTGCCAATTCAGACTTGATTCAACCACGAAACAAGATGCACAACATTGAGTCCCGATGTGGATTAAGCATATGAGATAACCTTTCTTCTTAGCCTAATTCTTTCATTTTATCTGCAGTTATCATACACTTACGATGGGGTGCTGTTCAGTAAGTATGTATGGCAAACTATTTCAGGGCTATGTCTATTGCAAACAGCCAAGTGTCACAAACAACATAATTTATCTTTGCACAAAAATTTTACAGTGAAGGCAAACTAGTATGACTGCAACGTTTCATAAGTTTGGGAAGCAGTAAGACATTGAATTAGCATTCAGGAGGACAGTACTCAAATCTTCATCTAGCAATCCAGAGTTAGGTTTTCCATGGTGTCCCTAAATCACATGAAATGTGTTGGGAAGAATTCCTTTGAAAAAGGACATGGTAAAGTTCTTACTCCAATCCAAGCTTGCACTATGTTTCAAATGACCTCATCGTTGATGGGATGTTAAACCCAAATATTTATTTCTTTTTTGGGTTGTAGTAATTCATCTTATTGTGAGCACTGTAGCAAATAATATGAATGCAGGGAATGTCAACCATAGCCATGACTTTCCAATTCTCAACGAGTTAAGACTGCTTACTGCATGACTTGGACTTGCATTGGACTGCATGACATGGACTTGCATTCAGTAAAACATTGAGCTCCCTACTGAGACATCCAAAAACACTGTTACATTGCATAACACAACTGAAGGATCACATTTTTGAAATCTCATAACTGTTTCCTATTGCCAAACCAGCATTTGAAATTTGGCTGAAAGATGCCAAAAGAGTGGCATGCAGCAATGTCACCCTCAAGCTCAGCAGGTGTTTGCACATGCAGAAAAAGGTCAGAGCTCGGGAGTTCATGTGAGGTGCAAGGCGGGTTAATGATGTCACAGTGATACCGAATTTCACCACCATTCTACCCAATGCATACGTGGATGCATGACATTATGGGAAGATCATCACACCCCCTCTTTGCCACATTTTATCTCTTCTGTTGATACCTCCCATGGAGATCAGGACTGTGATATTGCCAGAAAAAGAGATAGTGCCCAAAAGATAGTGTGAATACTGTCTTCTGTTAAGTGTTTCTGTGATCCACACATCGATCTGCTATTAGTGAGCAATTTCTCATTATGATATGAAGTGAGTCAGTTCTGCAATTACAGTACTCTTTCACAGTGGAAAATAAGGCAACGTGCTGATCATCTACATGATTGTCTTAAGCTATTCTGTTTTTATTTATTTACACAAACACACACCAAGATGGCAGTGACCTGCCTGCAACAAGGATAGACAAAGATGAAGGGGGAGGCAAGTCAGTGAGAGTATATGTCTGACCGACTCAATCTCATGCTTCCCCCCTTCATCTTTGTCTGCCTCTCTGGCCTGTACTAGCATTCATTCTCACAACAGGTGGAGCCCTATTATCCTGGGATTGATGATGATGATGATGTTTGGTTTGTGAGGCATTCAACTGCGCGGTTATCAGCACCTGTACAAATTCCCAACCTGTTCTCAGCCCAATCTCGCCACTTTCATGAATGATGATGAAATAATGAGGACAACACAAACACCCAGTCATCTCAAGGCAGGTGAAAATCCCCTACCCCGCCGGGAATTGAACCCAGGACCCCGTGCTCAGAAAGCGAGAACGCGGCCGCGAGACCATGAACTGTGGACCCTGGGATCGAGTGGCTTCTCCCTTGCTTCAACCTTCCCTATCCCATCCCTCTCTCTTATCTGGGGAACGAACTATTTATTCCAAAAACTAACAAGTGTATCACTTTTACTTTTATTTGAAGTAAAAGCAGTACAGGAAATCTGCCTCTTGATTTATTAGATTACTTATGTTGTTTTGTTCAGGCCAGAGGTATTCATTCTTCAGTCTGCCAATCTTTGCCACATTCTGCATTTCAGTCATCCTGCTGACACACAGTATTACATGCCTGCACGAAGAAATTAACCTACAGAAGTATACCTCTGACACTAGTGATCATAGTCTTATCCAAGCACAATTGTAATCACCCTTATTTTCTCAGCTCACAAATTCACTAGCTTATCTTTTCTACTCCTGCGAAAATTTAGCTTTTGATTTGTGTGTCCCCAGCATCTACTAGCACTGTATGGGAGTAGTAGTGCAATGACCCCTATGGTGTTTTGAGAACCACCTCCATTTTTGTCAGGAGGCATTCGACTCCTCCTTCAGGTGTCCTGTGGAGGGCAGCTTCATAAAGATAGTCTGTGAACATAGCAATTCATTATTTCTTCAACAGGCCTAAATAAATATGTGTGTGCACCTCCTTCCCAGGCACAGTCTGGTGTCATTCCACAATTTCCCTACTATGGTATGGTATGCAGACAGGCTTACAGTGCATTCTACTGACAAGCAGAGTGTTTAGTCTGCTTTGCTATCTCACTGGATGCTGAGGTGGTGGCCACAGCATTCACTTCAGCTGGTGGCAGCCAGCAGATAAGAAAAGACTTCTTACGTAGTTACCCGCTGCCCCAGTGATGCGACAGATGTGATGCCAATGGAGAGAACCATGTACACATGGCTGCGGGGCTAGGGCCTTGTGGCATAAGAACTCAAGTTGCACAGAGATGGGAGGACCTCTGTTTGAGCCCCAAGGCATATGAAGACAGCTGGATCCCAGTGAGTAGACCCACAGTGCTAGCAGAGTGCAGGGCTCCCAATTGTCTGAGCAGCCAGACAGCAGGTGAGGGTTTGAGGCCCAGCGATGGTGTCAATTGTGTCAAAGGCTGAATATCATAACACATTGCAGCTGTCTGATGACGACTGGCTGGCTGCAGTGGGAGGGGATGGAGTTACAAATACTGCTGTCTGGAGCTGAATGTGCAGAAGGAGTACATCTGCTGATTCCCTTCCAGGGAAGTTTCCCACGGTCTCACTCAATGGCTCAGAGAAGTTTGAAACACAGAAGTGGCTCGTGTCAGAGGGTGCAGTGTCATGCACAGGTTTTCAAAACTCTAATGCCTGTGTGTGTTCTTTTCAGAAACAGCTGTAGTCTGTTCAGTTCCCAGAAGACTCACCATACTGCTATGTTATGCCAAAAGTGTTTATGCTGCATACACCTTACCGTGTGCACACTGTTGCAGCTTCCAAAATACAGTGCCCTCCAAAAAAAACTTCCAATTTTTATGACTAATATCAATTTGGAAATCCTTTTCCTTGCAACAGTTCAGAATTACAACCCATTTCAACAAAATTATTATTCTCTCAGCAGAATAATGTTATTTAATAGTAAGTTTATTATATTAAAATATTGCATTTATTGTTTCATAAACAAAATAGCTAGCAAACCTGGTACTGACCGGGTATTCATTCTACCTATTTCCCATTAGAAATGGAACCTTACTTGTACTTCTGCAGTACATTCAGTAAGAGATAATCTCTTGACAGTTTCTGCACACTGGGGCACTGCTGTTTAGTGTGTTTACGACAAAATTTTGTAAACGTCTCTATGGCAATGCCTCATCATAGCTCTATAGACAGCTATTGTATTCACCTAAATCAACCTGCACTTTACAGTTGAATGCTGGCAAAAGTGATATGAGGTGTTAGGGATTTGAGTATTAGCAGTAAAGAATAAATATTGTAAAATTTCATTTATATGTTTTTCACACACACACACACACACACACACACACACACACACACACACACACACACACACACAACTATCCACAGTGTGCACAAGTAAAGATGCAGTGTTTCAGAGTGGGTTGCCGGGAAATGGACTGGTAAGTCTGATATTAGACTATAATAAAATTTGAGAGTGTAATAAGGAACTATGGCAAAGTTAGGCATTGGTCAGATTTTCTTTGATCAAATCTAGTGCCTTGCCTTAGATATGAGAAAAGGAAGCATTTGTCTTCTGTTTACTGCATGGAGAAATCAACTACTCGGAGTGCTAGCATCACTGCAGCTGTCTGACACACAATGTTTATCAATATGACTCCCAAATTTACATGGTGCATCACATATATAACAAAACTGATAGAAATATTCGAGGTAGATGAAGCACTGTGTAGCTTATGACACCCTGAATACAAAACCAGCATAAAAAGTGAGAGCTATAAAAAAAAATTGTGAATGCTATTAGCCGTTTATTACAGCCAGGATATACCCCCAACAATATAAAGGAGAAAATCTAAAACTTCTGTGGAAATAAAAAATTTTCGTGACTGCAGTACATTTTTAATTTATTTGCCTTCACATATTCCTCCTTCAGTGGGTTATAAATAGCTTCAAACATTACTGGTATTATTTTCGTCAATGTGAACTCCAGCATTAGAGCACTATACCGGTACTGTAAACTAGAGTAAGTCTTTGTTAAGCACGGTGATGTAATTTTGTAGGTACATTCAGTTGCATATGTGGATACTGCCTGCGATATGTGTTGTGAATAGTTAGTAGCAAAAAAGTAATAAATTTAAATATCATGCCTAATGTGGCAGTTTTTCGCACATCTCAGTGTTAATGATATTGTCTCTCCTGAACTGTGTGTGGTATTGTGACATAATATTGCAAGTGCATTTGGTGGCATACATGGGCACTGTCTGTGAAATTTACTGGGAATACAATTACTAGTACAGAACTAATAAATTTAAACAGCATGCATGATGCATTAGTTTTTCATGTAATCTCTCTGTTTATGATGTTATGTCTCCATGACTTGTGACAGGTAGGTGGTTCTTACCCCCATTGTGATTGTTGTCTGACAGTAGCAGATATGCGCATTAAGTTTGGTTGGAATCAATTGGAACTCGCCACTATGTTCCTCAAAGCACTCCATCACACTCATGGCCTTGTGATATGGTGCATTATCTTGTTGAAAAATGCCGTTGCCATCAGGGAACATGATCGCCATGAGTGGGTGTATGTGGTCTCAACCAATGTACGACACTCCTTGGCCATCATGATATCTTGCATGAGCTCCACTGTACCCACGGATGTCCACACAAATGTTCCCCAGAGCATAATGGAGCTGCCACCAGTCTGTCTCCATCTGATACTACAGGTGTCAAGGAGCTGTTGCCCAGGAAGATTACAGATTCATGTTCTCCCATCAGCTTGATGAAAAAGGTATCAGGATTCATCAAACCACGCAATGCTCCGCTACTGTACCAATGGCCAAGTGCCCATTTCAATCATAGTTGCTGATGTCGTGGTGTTAACATTAGCACATGCATTGGTTGTCGGATGCAGAGGTCCATCGTTAGGAGTGTTCGGTGAACTGTGTGCTGAGACACACTTATACTCTGCCCAGCATTAACATATGATACTAGTTACACCACAGTTCACTGCCTATCCTGTTTTACCAGTGTGCCCAGCCTACGACGTTCAACATCTGTAATGACAGGTGACTGCCCAACCCCATAATGTCTGAATGTGGTTTCACAGTGTTTGCACCACATTTTGAGGACACTGGCCACAGCACCCCTCGAACACCTGACATATTGTGCAGTTTCTGAAATGCTCGTGTCAAGTCTCCAGGCCATCACAATCTGCCCATGGTCGAACTCAGACAGTTACAGGCCTTCCCCTTTCTATATATGGAGAGCGTGCAAAACGATACTATATGCACTATGCATATGTGTGAATAGTAGTTGTTTCTTGCCAGTTGATGCTGATATCACCTGGAAGGGTTTATATCGATAGTAGATTGGTGGTAATGTGCTGGCTGATCAGTGTATATACATCCATTTGTGTGGATACATCCATTTGTGTGGGTATTACAATCTGTGAAGTAATGATATTAATTGTACATATATAATTATTTTTCTATATGCACAGTAGATAAATATCCACACTGGATTGACAAAATGATGTACTACAAAGAATATATCAAATATTTGAAACAGCGAACAAATGATTTGCATTTCATAAATAGCAGTAACAAAGAAAATGGTTCAAATGGCTCTGAGCACTATGGGACTCAACTGCTGTGGTCATTAGTCCCCTAGAACTTAGAACTACTTAAACCTAACTAACCTAAGGACATCACACACACCCATGCCCGAGGCAGGATTCGAACCTGCGAGCGTAGCAGTCACATGGTTCCGGACTGCGCGTTTAGAACCGCGAGACCACCGCGGACGGCAGCAATAACAGAATGGGTACTTATAATTACTTTTTAGAAATTGAAGAACAGAAACTTGAGGTTGTTTAAGACACACAGTTAAAAATAGCAGTCTTCAAATAAATAAGGCAAAAACAAATGAGATTGCTATGATGAGGTCGCTAATAATATTTTATATAACACATCAAAGAGAAGACTGAAAATCATTAAAACTAGTAAAAGAATCAAGGATGGCAGAGGGGATTTTAACAACCTTAAGAACACAAATATATGATGCTGAGTACAAAAGAGTGAAACTGTCATAAAAAAAGACAAGTTATGTACAGCGTTGACAGTTGGAAGGCTCTTGTTCAGATATAACTACCACAGCCATTTGGAGCATTTATTAAAATACATATAAACACCAGAAGCTGCTTCCAAGCAGTCACAGATGCACAATTTTTATGCTAATAAATTACTTACTGAACATGAAACTGTTTTATTCTAAAAGCATTAAACATCCACAGTAACACATCACTTTTGAACTAGTACCACTACTGCAAATTTTCACTTTCTTTCGCAAAAGTAAATCAAATGAGAGGCATGTTCAACTTCACAAAATATAAGATTAGAAAACAAGGTATATGGATTACTAGAAGTGTTCACAAATAGTAAATACAATACACTATTATACAGGGGATGCAAAATCAAAGTGGTTGAGAATATATTTATATGACTGATTGTAGAACTGACCCTTGTTAACAAACTACTAATCACAGAAAATGCTGGAAACCATGACTTCAACACACAAATCAGTTACTGACATATGTCTGCGTATGTACTTCACCCACATGCTCTGTCTTGAGTACTCTGCTGTGTCATTACGACAGAGTGCGAGAGGAACAGACGAGTTTAGTTAACGGTTAAATGCAACACAAACTGGTACTCATGATAAAAATAGTGCATGTTCATTGTCAAGTGTTGTTGTTGTTGTTGTCTTCAGTCCTGAGACAGGTTTGATGCAGCTCTCCATGTTACTCTATCCTGTGCAAGCTGCTTCATCTCCCAGTACCTACTGCAACCTACATCCTTCTGAATCTGCTTAGTGTATTCATCTCTTGGTCTCCCTCTACGATTTTTACCCTCCACGCTGCCCTCCGATGCTAAATTTGTGATCCCTTGATGCCTCAAAACATGTCCTACCAACCGATCCCTTCTTCTAGTCAAGTTGTGCCACAAATTTCTCTTCTCTCCAATCCTATTCAATACCTCCTCATTAGTTACGTGATCTACCCATCTAATCTTCAGCATTCTTCTGTAGCACCACATTTCGAAAGCTTCTATTCTCTTCTTGTCCCAACTAGTTATCATCCATGTTTCACTTCCATACATGGCTACACTCCATACAAATACTTTCAGAAACGACTTCCTGACACTTAAATCTATATTTGATGTTAACAAATTTCTCTTCTTGAGAAACGCTTTCCTTGCCATTGCCAGTCTACATTTTATATCCTCTCTACTTTAACCATCATCAGTTATTTTACTTCCTAAATGGCAAAACTCCTTTACTACTTTAAGTGTCTCATTTCCTAATCTAATTCCCTCAGCATCACCCGATTTAATTTGACTACATTCCATTATCCTCGTTTTGCTTTTGTTGATGTTCATCTTATATCCTCTTTTCAAGACACTGTCCATTCCGTTCAACTGCTCTTCCAAGTCCTTTTCCGTCTCTGACAGAATTACAATGTCATCGGCGAACCTCACAGTTTTTACTTCTTCTCCAAGAATTTTAATACCTACTCCAAATTTTCTTTTGTTTCCTTTACTGCTTGCTCAATATACAGATTGAATAACATCGGGGAGAGGCTATAACCCTGTCTCACTCCTTTCCCAACCACTGCTTCCCTTTCATGCCCCTCGACTCTAGTAACTGCCATCTGGTTTCTGTACAAATTGTAAATAGCCTTTCGCTCCCTGTAATTTACCCCTGCCACCTTCAGAATTTGAAAGAGAGTATTCCAGTCAACATTGTCAAAAGCTTTCTCTAATTCTACAAATGCTAGAAATGTAGGTTTGTCTTTTCTTAATCTTTCTTCTAAGATAAGTCGTAAGGTCAGTATTGCCTCATTGTCAAGTGTTACGCAAAGCAAAATGCATGGAAAACCAGTGTGGGACTTTGTGCAAGAGTTTAAGACTGGAAGTGTTTTGGCAAATGTTCCAGTAAAGTCTGCAAAGCAAAACATGCTGGTAAAATTGTACAAAACACAACTGCAAATATCTTAAAAAGAGTTTGAAAATTAGAAAACAGTGCTTGAGTCTTACTGAAAATATCTCCTGAGCTAATTTTATTTTTCCCACCCTGTGTAACTCGACGAATACACCAAGAGAACCACAGAATGCTGTCACATCTGACCACTCTTCATCCCCTACTTAGGGACTGGGAGATTAAGATTTAATCCTCTGTCACTGATGACATAATTAGAAAGGAGCACGGAACAAAATTGGAGAAGTAAATTGCCTGTGAATTTTCAAAGGAACCATTTCTGCATTCACCTTTATTGATTTCAAGAAATCATGGAAAACCTAAATTTGAACAATATTATGAAAAGGATAGATTGCTACACATCATAAAGATGACACACACTGAGTTGCACACAGGCACAACAAAAAGACTGTTCCACAATGAGTTTTCAGCTACAGTCTTCTCAGGAAAAAAGAAAACACACACACATTCACACAAGGCAGCGCACCTCACACACATACAACTGCTGTCTCATGCCAGACTGCAACCATTGTGTCAAACGAAAGCAGCAATCTGGAGTGGGGCTGGAAATAGGGAGGGATACTAGGGTATGGACAGGGGAGAGAAGTTGGCACTGTCTGGTGGAGCAGGCCGGGACTACACGGCAGCCAGACAAGGTGCCACAGAGTGACCCGCTTTGCTCTTTATCCCAGTGGACAGCTGGTTGGTAGTCATATCAATATAAGAAGCTGTGCAATGATTGCAGCAGAGCTGCCATATGACATAGCTGCTTTCACATGTGGCTCGGCGTATGATAGGATAAACATGTGACAGGACTGGAATAGGAAATGCTGGGCGAGTGGAGTGGGCAGGTCTTGCATTTGGGTCTTCTACATGGATATGGTACCTGTGGCAAGGGCTTGGGATTGGAAGTGGCATAGGGATGGCCTAGGATGTTGTGGAGGTTAGGTGAGTGACAGAATACCACTTTAGGAGGGGTGGGAATGATCTTGGGTAGCAGTTCCTCATTCAGGGCATGATAAATAATCTAAGATCTGATGAAAGACGCAATTCAGTTGTTTCAGTGTGGGGTGACATACAGGGCATTTCTCTGTAGCTGGTTCTTGGGGGTGGAGGGAGGATTGGGGATGTGTGGAGGTATGGCACAAGTAATTTGTTTACAGACTAGGCCTGGGGGTTAGTGCCTGTGTGAAAGTCTCTGACTGGGCGAGGGAGTTCTTGTTACTGCAAATATGCCACTGTAGGCTGTATGGCTGATAGTCTGTATGGGAGGCGTTTTTAGGTGCGGAAAGGACGGCAGCTGTCGAAATGTAGGTGCGGTTGGCGGATTTAATGTAGACAGAGGTGTGGAGGGAGCCTTGAGAGAAGAGGAGGCAATGTGCAGGAAGGTGGCATGCTTGGTTGAGGATGACCAGGTACACATTTGCGCAGATGGAAGTTATCCCTACAATACAGTCTCTGCTCCCAAAAATCATCCTCGACTCAACTTATGGTAACCAACTGTCCCCATACCCTCCACCCAACAGTCTCTGCCCCTCTGTCTTATTATCTTCTCCCAATTCATGTCCCCTCACCCTCAGTGTGCTCTGCTCTCCAAGAATGGACCTCCCCATTTTTGTTCCCATCCTTTTCCATTCCCCTCTACCCCTCTTCAGCCCCCCCCCCCCCCCCCCATATGCATCCCAACACTGTGCCTGGCAGCCTTGGCCCTGCTGCCACCTAGTCCTTGCACTCTGTGACAGGCAGTGCTAACTATTGTCTCCCCACCCACACCCTGCTATACCACCCCTTTCCTTGCCCCATTCCGCATTCCT
Organism: Schistocerca gregaria; assembly: GCF_023897955.1. Taxonomy (NCBI): domain Eukaryota; kingdom Metazoa; phylum Arthropoda; class Insecta; order Orthoptera; family Acrididae; genus Schistocerca; species Schistocerca gregaria. The sequence continues at coordinate 429,043,941 of NC_064923.1, forward strand.
GCTTCAGGTCGATGTGACACTGCAGACATTGCTGCATTCTGGCCAGAGTTAGTGGCCACATGTGCCAGTGGTGTGCTTGCTTGTGTCAATGGGTGTGTGTTTTCCTTTCTGAAGAAGGTTCAATGTGTGAGTCTTATTGTTGTGTCTGTCTGGTACTCAATGGTCAGTAGCAACGCTTATGTGAGTAGCAATCTATCCTTCTTGTAATATTGTTGTTTGGCACTTTAAACAGCTTCAGAAATCTTGACTGCATTCATATCTCACAGCTTTCTCACCCCAGTTTTTGACCAGCTACGTAAGACAATGTACATATTTATATATGAATACATAAGCATCATCCTCTTAAGAGTTGTAGGAACTCTCACCATGTGTATCTAAAGACTACTTCAAATTTTAACTAGGTAAATTCCATTGAGAAATGAGATGGTGGGTCCAAGTAGAAAATCACATGGAACTCCCTCATGTGGTAGTCCTCAGCCAAATATTTGATACAATGCATTGCTGATATTGAAACTTCTTCGCCACTAAGTGTTAAACTGATGAACCAAAACATTATGATCACTGCTCACTGCGAAACTGAATGCCACATGGTGGCATTTGAGGCACATGATGTGGCAAGAAAAGTATATAAGCAGAGCAGAGATGAATGGAAAGTCATTCTAGTGACAATAAAGGCCGCAAATGGAGAAATCCAATGACACAAGTGGCTTTGGAAAATGTCAGATTTGTGGTGCAGCACCTGGGAGCATCTCAGGAATGGCAAATCTGATTGGCTACTTTTGTCTTCCCTAATGGCAATGGCATCTACCAACAGGAGAACTATCTATTTCAAAGAATCAGAATTGTGCTACAGTGTTCTGAAAGACATAATTGTGAACTTCCATCGATGTCTCAGCCACCAAATACATCTGATTTGTGACATTATCGGGCCCTAGCTCTACACCGACAAATTACAGGTCCTTCATTTACGGCAACTGCATGACCTGTGAGTGGACATTTTGTGCCATGTAATGTAGCAGAATAGGACACCATTTAATGAAAACTATGTTTCCAATGACAATGAAGTACCTGATGCTAGGTCGCAATGTTAAACAAATGAAAGAGCTTGTTTTGTAACAGTATTGGACTACTGTAATGATGAAATTAAGACAAATTAATGTATCAAGACCAATTAAGATGAACTGTAATTGATTTATAAAGATATCAAACCACAAACTGAAAATAGGTCAAAATCAATGTAAACAAAAATCCAGCTTATCATTCACGAAATTTGTCCATAGAAAAATCATATTAATTATGGTGCAGTTAACTGTTAGGTCACAGGATTTGTGTTATGTACAAAAATAATATGTATTCATAAAACTATCAACAAAAATAATTAAGAAAATGTTATGAATACATATTTCATGTAATTCTGTCATGAATGCTGTAATATTTCGACATGTTACTTAATTTAAAAAACGCTGCTATGATTTGTATAGTACATTCCATAACCAGTTTTGTAAAAGTACTGAAATCCTAAATGTAAATTCAATAACTGTTATCAGGAGCAATGGCAGTAGCCCTTGTATCTTCAGTCCTATGTCCTGTTTCACGTCTTAAATCCATGTCAGCCTCTGCTGGTTTGAGATACAATAAGTAAGTTTTAAAAGTAGTTTCATTGTTTCAGCTTTGTCATTTATCTGATATGTTTAGAGGACATGGATATTATTTCAGGTGAAGGAAATGCAATGCAGTTAAACAGTTGAATCGTAGCTCAGAAATCCGGTTTAATTTGATGGAGATGAGTTGGGATACATAAAAAATATCATGACAGTTTTTGTTAGTCATTTTTTAAGTTTCAGGAACCTACACATCACAACAACAAAATTTCATGTAAAATTAAAAACTACAAACATGGGAAGCACCAACAATACTACTGACCAAAGCTGAAACAGACGGATGGATAAGGAATGTAACAAACTAAATGAATGGAAATTAATTACATGGGGCATCATTGTAATTGAAAATATTGAGACTAATTAAGTACTTTGCATTTTGTTTATTCTTCTATACTATAGTGAACGACCATATTTAAGTCATGTGAACTGCTGCAGGTTTCTTTTTTTTATTGGTATGTTATGCAGTTTGTGAAACAGTTTGAATTCATGGAATCCAGTGATATAAGGCACTTTATGACATTATCGTTTATTTTGAGAGATGCATACGGGGCCTGAAGATGGCAGAGTGGAATGCTGAACCTGGTTGTCGTCAAAATAAAATAATATCTTTAGTTACACTGCTGTTGGAGAATTTCCTTGGTATTGACAATTCTGTAAATATTTCAAGGTATTTTGTGAAAACTTTTGGACTAAAGGAGATCACTCACAAAAAAGGAGAAGCACTGAGTTGTCAATAGGCATATACAAAAGAAGGAAAACTTACTGGCTTTTGAAGATATCCTTTGACAAGTGGGCAACAGCTCAGAGGGAGGCAGCAAGTTTGCTGGCTAGGAATGCGGGAGGGAGGGGTGGCAGATATATGGGATCAGCATTTGATGCACAACTGCAAGTGGGGAACAGTGCACACTAGGTGGTGTGGGAATGTGAACTGGGAGGGGGTGGAGATGAAAAACTGACGGGTGGACAGTGTGGGGACAGTGGATTACCTGAGCCAGGACAGCGTACGCGCGTACGCGCGTGTGTGTGTGTGTGTGTGTGTGTGTGTGTGTGTGTGTGTGTGTTTGAAGGAGAGGGAGAGGAGGAGGGTGAGAGAGAGAGAGAGAGAGAGAGAGAGAGAGAGAGAGAGGGGGGGGGGGGGGGAGAGGGGGAGAGGGGGGGAGAGGGGGAGAGAGAGAGAGAGAGAGAGAGAGAGAGAGACTACTTTTATAGTCCTGTCTTCCTCAGTTGCGTGTAATATTACGGTATATTGATAATTTTTACTTATGGACCGTCTGACAGCAACTGAATAAAACACAAATGGTGTATTATTCAGTTGCTGTCAGACGGGCAATAAGTAAAAATTATCAGTATACCGTAATAAGACTGAGACTAGTTCATCCTAGGATAACTCTAAAAGCTAGCAAATTTTCTTTCTTTTGTGTGTGTCTACTCACAACCCAATGCTTCTGCTTTTTCACTGAGTTATCTCCTGTAATCCAAAAGTATTTATATTCTAGAAGAACTTTCCTAAAACACTTTTTATATCCAATTTGTTACTACGACTAATTTTGCAACACAGGGTAAAGGTACTTTACACTGTTATGATTGAAAGACTGATTTACATTTATACTTGTTTGGCAAAGAATGTGTCTTGCAATTTGAGAATATGTATATTCTGCTGCATTTGAGGAAATACATTTTTTACATTAGCTGTACTTTGAATTATTGCGCTATTTGGTTTCAAAGATGGTGTATAAACATATATTTTGGAAATACGTGGATAACATTAGTACTGGACGGAGAGGAAAAAAGTCCAAGTTGGAATTTGTCCCCACACCCTCTTCCCAACAGTTTCTGCCCACTTTGTCCTATAACCTCCTTCCCATTCACGTCCCCTCACCCTCTCCGTGCGCACTCTCTGTCAATGCAGCCACCAAACGTTTCCCCTCTCTACTCCTGTCCTTTTCCTGTACTGTGGTGTAGGATGATCAGTTACGTATACATTTGTACCCGGAAACAGGATTAAAGTTTGTGATGTGTTTACAGTGAGTCAGAAGGTAATATGAAGACATATACATATATCTGATGAATTTATAACAGGACATGTCTTGAGATGATGAAAGTAATAAAACACATATTTTTGAAAATGTCTGAGATGAAGTGATGTTGCTGAGTATTATTTGTACCAACTGAGTGATTCTCATAACCAGTCTAAACTATTTAAAGAAAATAATGCCCAAGGACGAATTGGTCAGGGGGGGGGGGGGGGGGTCCAAACTGTAATGAAACCAGAGAATTATTTGTGATGCAGAAAAGATATTTGGGGGGAGGGTGGGGGGAAAGGGGTCATGGCTCTGATAGTTTGCCAAACAATTTTGTTGTTACGAAGTAATTTTCTGAAAAAAATAATGAACTCAACAGAACACGACTGCCTAGAAACACAATCTGCAATGGGAATTTGGAACTGCTTTGGGATTCTACTTAAAAGGTCAAGAGAATATTGTTCAAATTTGTTCGCAAATCTAATTCAGTAAAAATCAGGTTTCGTCACAGTACATTTTCCCATATAGACAATGTATTCCCGAAATTTCATTACTCTACATTAATTATTTTTTTGGGGTGTGATTTTTTCCTAACAATGTAGTTTCAACCAAGTAATGAAATCTGTAGAATGTAGAGAGCTAATCTCAAGCTTTGGTGCTTAAATGAGTAAGTTAACGAACACATTTACTTGGTTGAAACTAAATTGATTGGAAATAATCACAATAACAAAAAATAATGTAGAGTAATGAAATTTCTGGAATACATTTGTCTAGGTAACATATTTAAGTTATTAACACTACACTTGATTGGTCAATACAAGGACAGTTAATGCTGTTTGTGGATGACACTAGAGATGTTGTCTGACTATGTCCCACATGTGCGTAATTGGAGACAGATATGATGATTGAGCAGACCAAGGCAACATGTTGACACATTGTAGAGCTTGCTGGATCACAACAGTCCCATGTGGGCGGGTGTTATACTATTGGAAAACATCCCCTGGAATATTGTTCATGAATGGCAGCACAACAGGTCTAATCAGCACATGGACATCCAGATTTATAGTCAGGATGTGTGGAATAATCACCATGTATGATTATTTTGTTTGGAAGGGAGATCTGTCTTGCTATTTCTGGCCTTCCTGATTGTCCTTAACTTAATGTAAATAATGATGCATTTATCCTACAAAAGACATTGACTATATGATTATAATGCTACATCAATACTCATATTACCACTTATTGTGAAATTTATTAAATGAAATGAAAAAACGTCCATCTTGAAATGAAGTATGTCAGTCTCGAAATGAATAATTAACGAATAAACATGTAACAAAGAGCCTCTGTGAAAGTTTTCCTCTTTTTATATCACACTAACCCTTGCTGGTTCCAATGTGTATAGATGAAAGAAACAAAACACAAAATCAACTTGTATACAACAGTCTTACTACACTTACAAAGTTATACAAAGCAAAAAGAGATATTATTATTGATCAGTACTATTGTGGAAGCAATAGTAGATTAAGTCTATACTAAGTGCACTAGGACCAATTTATGCTTTAATTTATATGCACATACGGCTAATGATACACCTGAAACTATTTATATAACAAGGAAAACCATCAATTTTCAACAAAATAAGATGTCTATCTGATTACCTTACCTGAAACTATTCGTATTGTAAGTGTCGAGAGTGACAACCTGTGCTAACTGGTACTGATGAATCTAATGTAATGCCATCAAAGGAACATTATACTACAAAAATGCCATCAAAGGAATATTATACTATTCTTGAATAATCTGAGGTGTTTGCAGTTACTGAAAATACACCTTGATACTTATGACACTTATTTGAATGAATGACTGTTCTGAAGATTATTTTATAATAATAAAACTACTCACATTCGATGAAGAGTAACTACAACTCAAATATTTCCTATCTGAAGAAATGGCTATTGTAATTTTAAAAACATGATTTTCCTGGTAATGTACTGTGTGTGGAAGGTATTGCAAGGTCATGTACATGACATTTATATTATAAACAAATACTTCGTACATTTTGGAGTGATTTACCTATGCTATTACACGTGAATGCTATTAGATGAATTAGCAAAATATCAGAACTGATTTAAATTAGTAAAACATTTGGTTAGCACTTTATCTAATAAACTTTGCCTCCACATACCCAACATAAATCTCCAATACTAGAACAAAACATCCAAGTTATTAGGAATTGTATATATGATAGAGCTTTGGCATTTACCTGTGCTAGATAATAATATAATCACCTAAAACATTTCAAATTTAATTGTATGATATTCATAACTGTAAGCCTAAATCATGCACCAATCATCAGAAAATTTATACATTTTCTGTAGTTGTGTTACAATTGAACTCTTAGTAATGGAGACAGTGTGTCATTCAAGAGAAAGGCAAAGGATATGAATGGAGCTGAGGAGAAGTGAGATACCTTATGATGACACTTCATATATGTGAGTTTGATTCAGCCTGTGAATTGATGGATTGGAGAAAAGACATATTAGCATGGTGTCTGTGTATGTGCGGATGGATATGTGTGTGTGTGCGAGTGTACACCTGTCCTTTTTTCCCCCTAAGGGAAGTCTTTCCGCTCCCGGGATTGGAATGACTCCTTACCCTCCCCCTTAAAACCCACATCCTTTCGTCTTTCCTTCTCCTTCCCTCTTTCCTGAAGAAGCAACCATCGGTTGCGAAAGCTAGTAATTCTGTGTGTGTGTTTGTGTGTTTTGTTCATTGTGCCTGTCTGCCGGCGCTTTCCCGCTTGGTAAGTCTTGGAATCTTTGTTTTTAATATATTTTTCCCATGTGGAAGTTTCTTTCTATTTTATTTACATCATATATATATAAAACACACACACAGAATTTGAGCTTTCGCAACCGGCGGCTGCTTCGTCAGGGAAGAGGGAAGGAAAAGGAAAGATGAAAGGATGTGGGTTTTAAGGGGGAGGGTAAGGAGTCATTCCAATCCCGGGAGTGGAAAGACTTAACTTAGGGGGAATAAAGGATAGGTATATGCTCACGCACACACACACACACACACACACACGCGCATATCCATCCATACATACACAGACACAAGTAGACATATTTAAAGGATATTTAAATATGTCTGCTTGTGTCTGTGTATGTATGGATGGATATGCGTGCGTGTGTGTGTGTGTGTGTGTGTGTGTGTGTGTGTGTGTGTGTGTGTGTGTGGGCGCGCGCGCGAGCATATACCTATCCTTTTCCCCCCCCTAAGGTAAGTCTTTCCGCTCACGGGATTGGAATGACTCCCTACCCTCTCCCTTAAAACCCACATCCTTTCGTCTTTCCCTCTCCTTCCTGAAGAAGCAACCATCGGGTGCAAAAGCTAGTAATTCTGTGTGTGTGTTTGTGTGTTTTGTTCATGTGCCTGTCTGCCGGCGCTTTCCCGCTTGGTAAGTCTTGGAATCTTTGTTTTTAATTTATTTTTCCCATGTGGAAGTATATATATATATATATATATATATATATATATATATATGTGTGTGTGTGTTAAAACTCTTCTTTACACAAGATTACTTGTAATACAGGCACTTCGATCATTTTGTATAACGCAACTCCTATTCTAAGGTATGCATACTGGGTCAAAGTCTCGCCAATAATTCTTATGTTGTGTGATACTTTGGGGGGGGGGGGGGGGGGGGAGGTTGACGTGACAATAAGTAAGTATTTGATACTAGGTCATGGAGTTACGTAAATGAAAGAGCCTGTATTCTAACATTATTGGATTGAAATTAAGTCAACCTGAGATGTATCAAGATGAAATATAATTAATTTCTAAAGATATCAAACAACAAACTAAAAATATGTCAAAGTCAATGTCAACAAAAGTCCAATTTACCACTCAAAAATTCATGGCAGTAATTATAGTGCAGCCAATTGTAAATACACAGGAACAAAAACCAATTTGTATTTATAAAACTACAAATGAAAATAATTAAAATGTAGTTTTGAATACATATTTCACATTATTTGGTCATAACATTGTAATATTTCAACACAGTAACTGACTCAAAAACTTTGCAATGATCTGTAAAATCAAATTCCATAATCAGTTTTGTAAAAGCACTGAAATCTTAATTCTAAACTCAAGTAAGTGTGATTGAAACAATGTACAATATAATTTTGCTATTGGTGGAAGCTACAAAAGGAGCAATGGCAACCTCCTTGGTACCATCAGTGCTATGTCATGTTTCAGGTGCTAAACTCATATCAGTCTCTGTCAGTTTGCAATGCAATAAACAAACTTGTATTTTGACTGTTTCAGTTAGGTTATCTATTAGATTAACTTCACATAGACAGTGTGACAAACATTAAGTTGACCGGAACATCAAATCAGATGGAGAAAATGCAATGAGGCTGAGACACACAGCTCAATCAAGATCATTGATTATCCCCAAAGCCTACCGATGCTGCAGCTGACAGCTACTATCTAGTCCTGCATGCTCCATCAGGCAGTGATAGCTCCTTTCCCCCTCCCCACCTGTACCCTGCTATCCCTTCCCCTCGTTACCTCCCAACTCCATACTGCTGCTTCCGTATGACGTGACACCATTGCATTCTGACCAGAGTGATAGAAGGCAGCAGTTATGTGTGGGTGAGGTGTGCTTGCTTGTGTGAATGTGTGTGTGTATTTTCCTTTCTGAAAAAGGCTCAATGTGTAATAGCATTTTTGTTGTGCCCGTCTGCAACTTATTGTGTCATCTTTACAGTGAACAGCAACCTATGCTTTCCTTATATTGTTGATATTCCAAGCTGAACTATCCTCTATTCGATAGTAATTCTGTTACAGCCATTACTCCAATCATATTTAGTCATTCTTTACAGAGCTTTTCCTGGCTTGTTAAACATGATGTAGGTGCCATCAATATAACTGAGAGAGAGAGAGAGAGAGAGAGAGAGAGAGAGAGAGAGAGAGGATGCACAGAAATACTTTTCCTCTTAGGTGGTTTGTATTTAAAGGAAGCTTATATTTCCAGGAGAAAATTAGCTACCAATATCACTGCAGATGACAACAAAACAAAAAGAAATTACAAAATAGTATATCCTCTCTGCGGGTCATGCAATTACACAACAGCATACAAGTAGATTCACAAAACCTCTTAACATTCAATTGTCCAAGAATAGGGCAGCTGATGTAGTTCATGTAAGACACAATGAAAAACCACAAGTAGTAACATAAATTACAGATGAGGCAAAATGTTATGATCAGCTGCTAACCAGAGTTTTATTCCACCTTCAGAACACGATATTGCAGTGATTCTTTGTGACAAACATTCCACAAGGACTTGGCGAGGTTTCTGGAGGTATATGGCTAAAATCTAATCATCTTTTGTGGCTGCAATTGAACTACTTAACTTGTGGGGAAGAAGAAAAGTAGAGGAGCAGATAAGGGGACAAGACCACTGGCTACGATGGCAGAGAGCAGAGCACAATGAGGGAAACCACCACATAGTGGAAAGATTAATTTGCAGCAACACGAACCCTACATATTTTGGTATTACAAAAATATAAATACAAATTCACCAAATATCGCAGGGTAGTTTCCAAACACACAACACCATAATATAAGTGTGATGTCCATGTAACTGATACAGGAACAGTGACTGTAGTAGTGCTCCAAGTGGCTTGGCAGTGAAATATGACTACAGGTGATATTTTTTACCAAGAAAGGCTACGCTTTCATTGGTCATAGACAGTTTTTTGCTTTTTTCCTTCGAGTGTGTGGTTACACAGGATCCTAAGAGCATAGCTAAAATTGCAGCAGCTGAATATTCCTAAAAGCACAGTTGTAGATTTCACTGATGGGAACCGAACATTTTGTGTGTTACCTGGTTGAATACATGTTCTGTCGAGCAGTTCGACTTTTCCATAGAAAAGCCGATTACGTGTGACATTGCTCAAGAACTTACCTTGCATTTTCTTTGAAGGATAATCACTTTTTGCCATCAATATTGCATACTTTGGAATGTATGAAAGAACTAAAATAAATATGAAAAACTAACATTGAATCCTGGTCTTTTTTAGTCTGTGTTACCCGTTAAGATATATAACACAAATGTACCAGTAAAATTTTAAATGATGCCATAAATGGCTGGTCTTCTGGGATTGAAATCTTTCTAAGTGGCTGGTCCTCAAAGCATTAGGGTTTCAAAGAGTCAAATGCTCCATGATTTAAGAAATTCATCGCTCATTCTTACACGTAACATAATTCATCTTTTGTAAAAGAAAATTTATTTTGAAAGTAACGCTTTTCAAACCATCATTTGCAATATTTTCCCACAGCCTGTTACAAACGTAAACAGTTGTGACTTCATGCACATTGAAACCAGTTAGTTGTTACAAATTACTGCATAGTCTTCGTCCTAAAGCCTTTGCACTGTATTTTGTTGTTATAAATAGCACATTTTCGTTGCAACTTAAGTTTTATTTTGGTGTTTTTATATCATTTATATTGTATTGCTGCAGTATTATTCTGCAGTAGTGAGCTAAAGTGATATTCTTAGAGTATCAGTTCTTATCAGTCAAAATTACAGAAATTTAGCTGAAAATTAAAATAATGAAAAATTCCCAGAATCCTAAAAAATACCCGGGTATTGCCTGGATGAAAAAATTTCCGTTTTTTTTTCCCGTATTTCCCAGTTCTCCTGGAGCGTATACACCCCAGTTCAGCATGTGAGCCATCACTCTGGAATCCAATTTTGTCTTCTACTTATGTCTTGCAATATCCTTTGACCCTATATGTGAAGCATCATACACTGACAACATATTAACACAAAAAAATCATACTATGTCGCAGTAATTGCCAGATGTGATAACACCCTTCCTTAGATCGTATCAATGTTTACAGCAGGGACAGAAGCCACAATGAAAGTTCTCCAATTCATCATGCCTCTTGGACTGAATGGGATCCTCCTCATATCTGACTCATTAAGAGAGCTGTCAGTTCTTAATCCTTTGTGCTACACAAAGGAGATGATTATTGAGCTACAGTGATATGGAACTTAGGTGAACTTCCACTGCATAAAAATGAACCCGACATAGAGAGAGAGAGAGAGAGAGAGAGAGAGAGAGAGGGTATGTGGATCTTGTGGAAAAAGGATGCAACACACAATGGACAACTGCTTATCCCCCATTCCAGTACATCTAGTCAAGTCCCTGAAGTACTAAAAGTGAGGGCATAACACATGTGGAAAGTAGATTGGAAAGAAACAGGATGAGACAAGGGTACCAGAACTATAAACTACTATCTGCCCCCCCCCCCCCTCCCACACACACACACACACACACACACACACACACACACACACACACACTCTCTCTTTCCATAAAAACATACAAGATTTTTGTTTACAGGCTAGGCAGGAGATACGATATCAAATACGTTAAACAAAGGTTCCCCTTCAATCGCACAAACATCTCCAGTCAATTCCATAGGATAGGCAACAGACATCACTCAAATTGTTTGTTCAATTAAATATCAGAAGGTAATTTCAATCAACTATTTTTTTCTTGTGAACAATTATGTGATAACTAAGCCAGATTGTACAAAGGGAATAAGCAAGTTGAAACAGAAATTTCAAAATATGGTTACTATGATCCTTGCTTCTAAAAATACAAGAGTTTACAGAATCATCATAGGGTCCTTACGAGTTTGTAATCTGAATACATATTTTTAGTGTATTCCTATGGAAAAATCAATACATCCCATAAACTTTCAGATTATACAGATATATGTATCTACTGCTTTATCTTCATGTTATGGAATCTGTTGCACAGCCAGAATTTTATGTTGCAATTTCACTTCATAGCATATTAGTGTATTTGTGTTAATCTTTACCCACTTTTTGAGCTCAACAATCTACAAGAATAATATTTGTTGTCACAATAGTGTGTATGTGCTTTGTATGTCCTTTCACAAACGTGTTAATCATCAGAGTAGCAAGGTACTGGATGCATGGTAAATACATCATACACCAATTGAAAAAAAGAAATGAAACTTTATCTTAACATAATATTCAGTGCATGTACAGGGCACCTGAAAATGAATACAGCAATCACAAATGGCTTTAAGTAGTTAGTGTGCAGTGATACAATCATAAGAATTACAGAGAACGTAAAACAAAGTTCAAAATTTCAATCACTATGTAAGTGCAGTGAACTGGGAACTGGTGCATACATGGTGATGCATGAGTAAAAAGTTCTGTGACTTAAGTGAAACTGGTGAATCACATACTGAAGGCATTCTGCATTGTAGACTTAAACAACTGTTGTTCTGTCATACCAGTGAAGGGAAGATATTGTCAGGAACTTGATCAAGCACTTCCAAAAGCTAATGATACACACAGATGGCATCTCCAGTTTCAAAAAACAGGATGTTTGTACAAAGCAAAAAGCAGTGGTTGATCACATGTATCAGAACAAAATGTTAGAAAATTCATCTTTAGTTTGAATGCAGTTCAAGGAAACCGACACACAAAGCAAATAGGGAGCTACAAATGCTACAAACAACAGTTTGCTATATTCTCAAAATGAAGCTGAAAATGAAACCATATGTATTTCACAGTTTACAGAAACCGGAATCAGGAATGAAATGATTGTATGGCATTGTTGGCCTGGAGGCCCCATGCGGGGAAGTTCGGCTGCGGTATTGCAAGTCCTTTTTAGTTGACGCCACTTCGGCGACTTGCGGGTCAATGATGATGGAATGAAATGATGATGATGAAGAACACACAACACCCAGTCATCACGAGGCAGAGAAAATCCCTGACCCCGCCAGGAATCGAACCCGGCGTGACCCCGTGCGCGAGAAGCAAGAACGACTCCGCAAGACCACAAGCTGCGGACACTGAAACAGGAAGATTATGTCAACTGTACAAATTGTACGATAGCAATGCTGGAAGCCAATGAGGAAGAAATTCTTGTTATGTAGTAACCTTCTACATAAGTGAGAAGGTTAACTGGGACAACATTTGAATACTAGATACAGAAAAGTCTTTGTGTATAAAGAAACATCAGCATGACACACTATTAGTTCATACATTTCATAGATGCCAACATAAAAATTGCACAGTCCATTTTTGTTTGTTGCGCTAAGTGTTTCAGCAAATATTTACCTGGCATGCTTGAGCAATGACTGATGCCACAGCTTGATATAGATTCCAAGGAAAGACAGAGAACCTCCATAATGGGGTACAGAGGTCCACACATTTTAAAAATTAGTATTTTCCAAATCACTGGATCAGTTGTACTGGACATGATGCCACTGGGTTTCCCTCTTGGCCATCTAGGTGTGCAGATCTGACACCCACTGATTTCTTTTTATGGGGCTATGTGAAAGACCTAGTATATGTGCCTTCTATGCCAAAAACAATTCCAGAACTCAAAATGCGCACTTCTAACATGCTTGTGTTACTGATTCCACAAATTCTACAGAACATACAGTGGGAAACAAGTTATTGCTTAAATATTGTCTGTGTGAACAACGGGGATCATATAGAACATATATTAGATAGGTTTAAGAAAACTGAAATTTTTAAATAATCTCTATAATTCTAATTGATGTATCACTATAACTTAAATAGTTATAGCAGTTTTAATCACTATATCTATTTTGAACTGCTCTTTATTATATTTATTGCTCTAGGTTTCAGGCAAGTAACATATATAAATTTTCATACAAAAAATTAAATACAATCTTACCAATTGCACCACAACCAATAGCAGCTAATCCTCCAAATTTGAGCCCAGCAACAAGACCCACTGGTCCACCTAAACAAGTCCCAATCAATGCTCCTGCAACTGGATACATAGCTGCTTTATAGCGAGCTGCTCTTGCCAAGAACTTTGTTCCTTCTTTAACATTTTTGTCTGTTGTTTCGACATTCTTCTCAACTTCTTCCACATCTTCTCCCTGCTCCTAAAGAAAAACAATTCTGATTTACTGTATTATGGCTCAGCTTATCACAAAAAACCGGCGGCTGCTTCGTCATGAAAGAGGGAAGGAAAAGGAAAGATGAAAGGATGTGGGTTTTAAGGGAGAGGGTAAGGAGTCATTCCAATCCCGGGAGTGGAAAGACTTACCTTAGGGGGGAAAAAGGATAGGTATATGCTCGGACGCGCGCGCGCGCACACACACACACAAACACACACACAGACACACACACACACACACACGCATGTCCATCCATACATACACAGACACAAGCAGACATATTTAAATATCCTGTCACTACGGACAGCTACAAAACATAAGTACTCAAGTGTGCTGTTGTCTTTCGTGAGTGGGAGTCAGCATTAAAGATTTTGTGAAAGACCAGGTGAATTTGTGAAGTGAAAATAAATTCAGGTGTCCTAGGAAATGTATACAATATACTGAAAGCACATGAGACGTGATACTGCCTGACATTAAGAAACAGGCTAGCATGAGAAAGAGCTTTTTGCTTCCTGTGCACTATCTTATGATCATTCTGTTTGTCTGTCTCTGAGTGACTTGACAATTATTTGGTAATATGACACAGAATAAGATGGGGATTTTTTTTTTTTTTTTTTTTTTTTTGGGGGGGGGGGGGGGGGGGGGGAGAGATATAGAGGTACCTGCAGAGCAAATGTTAATAACCAAGAAGACATACATTTTGTACAGGTTTTTATTTCAAATAACACAAAATTGTTAATTTTCTTCGACATAATTGATGTTTTTGAGCACTAGGTTGCAGAAACATATTTAGTGGGAGGCTTAAAGCCAGCAACCTTACAGTGATTAGAAAGAATGGTGTTGTGTGTCTTTCAGAGAAGTTAGAAAGTTTGGTAAGGCAGTTCCCGTTATGCTACCTGAAAAGATAGTGTCATACGGAAATGGTTGCAAATGGAAGCTGCTTGGCTGCAAGCAGACGGACCACTGGATGTTGCTGTGGAACCATATACAGGAAAATGCAGAGCCATGCAAAGGCAGTGATATATTAATTGGTATGACACACAAGTCACCATCAGACAAAGGAAAAATATCCAAAGAGCAAATTTAAAACATGACCATGAGACATAGGTGGGTTGGTTCCAAGATACTAAATGGTGATTGACATACAATACTGGAGAGTCACTTTGATGCTGATATGCTCAGTTGTTTAATGGTGTCAGCCAGAAACGCCATGTGATCAGCTGAGGCAGGGCAGTGTGAGCACTGGTTTATAGAAGCTTTAGCAAGTCTGTTTGGACAATGGGGACACAATCATTGCGGCAATATGTTGTCATAGATTTTCCAGTACATGTTGCATTTTCTTCTTTTCCTATACATAAATTTCTATTGTGTCACCATTGCCTCATTACCATAAGTGCATTTTTTGCTGAAGCCCTAAACATTTTTGTAATCCCAAGTTTTTTTAATTTCTTTTCCCAGGTGAAGGAACCTCGGACTCTACAGTTCAGCAGATTTCTCTAAATCACACCAGATGCTAGGGTGGGTCAGGACCCTACCAATTTCCTCTGTCCTTCCGCAGTCTGACCTTGTGCTTCTTCTCTAATGACCTCATCATCAGTGGGACTTTAAAAACCAGTCTTTCCCCCTTGTAGAGTTTGGAAGTAATTTAGGGAAACAACAACTATTACTGTTCCCAATAAACTGGAAGCATTGATTCACGTCCCAATTTGGCATAAATTTTCGTTTGTCATGTCTTTACTGATGTCATGTCATGTTATTACACCTGAAATGATTTCAATGCCGTTCACTCCAGGTGTTTTGTTTCAGTGAATTCAACTGTACTGAAATATTTCTTTGTTAAGATTAGTGAACTGACCTTTAAGAGTTCGGTGATTGTGAGTTATTAACTGTCTTTTTTGCAAACTATTGGAAGCATTAAAGCAAGTTTAATGTCATTTTGACTTCAGAAAAGCCAAAGAAAAAGACTACACATGCGCATGCTCCCCTGCACCCAACACACACACACACACACACACACACACACACACACACACACACAGGATTAATGGAACACACTACCAGAGAATGAAACCAACACCAGAACAGAGACAAAGCTCCACAGTGAAAAATATTAGTGATCTGATTGGAAGCTTTGAAGATTGAAACATAATAGTTTTGCATGCTCCAATTGTTCATACAGTCCACATCACGTAGAGAGGCACTTCTGTGCAGAGACAGAGCATGGAGAGTATGAAGATTGTGGAAGTATGGCACCACATAGTGGACAAACAAAGTTACATTGAGAAACTGTGTTGCTTCAGACAACAATCTGGTTCATTTGCCTTCAGTCCATCAGATTATATATTCAAATTTAAGAGGAGAGTAACAGTTTTTAACACTGATTTCACTCCAACATCTACATGAGAGACGTGCTGACAATGTTGTGTCTGCTGTCCCAGAGCAATAGTCCGTGTTACATCATAAGGCAAGAACAGCTGACACTGCTTTGCTTTAATCATCATCTTTAGATGCAATCTTGTGCCACTGCAACATTCTGACATATATATACTGCATGGTAAAATAATTAAAGATTCAGTTTGAAGTGAAATATGTTTTAGTGGAAATTTAAACGGGTCAAGCAAGTTTAGGAACTCTAGTGGAAAACTGATGGACTTACATGACTACACCTTGGAATACGGCAAGTATGTGAGTCTGTGTTTCACTGAGGTCTTTAGAATGGTCCCCCTTTGCAATCGGTGCAAATTGCAATAGTGTTGTAAACCAGCAAGATAGAGTGCATCTATTAACTTCATGATGAACATCTCCAGGTTACTATAATTGGACAAAATCTTATCTCATGATATGTACTTGCAAATCTTTTCTTGGGCACTCTCATGTCTCAAATGTGCTCTTATCTGCTGGTTCAAACTAAGTTTTCACACATGTTTTCTCAAAAGTGTATGCTTCAAACAATGTATAGACTCCACTGGCTGGTGTTGACTTCAAAATGATGGGCAGAGTCTGACAAAGGCCTCCACAGAGAAGCACCAGACCTCCTCTCATGTGACTGTTACTTCCTCTCAGTACTCTTAGTGTGATGTCGAGGACCCCCAAGAGCTTTCTCATGAATTATGGCACAGTTATTCCATGTGGTTAATTTGCATGTCTTGAGCGTCTCTTCCTGTCCAATTGCCTTGCTTATGTTGCATGCGGGATTTTCTGTCCGGTAATGTCAAGTGGTAACTTAAGTGCAGAAGGGGCCAGCCTCCTCCTTCCATTAACAAAGTTGCAAATCCTGAAGAGGGGATAGTAAGAACTGCTTAACCTTGGGCTCTAATTTTAGCTACAATCAATTTATTTAAAAACATTTTCCCTGTTCCCTTGGATGCATCAAGAATAATCACACCATTTTACTGTTTTCGCACTTGAGGCCCAATAATTTGGCAGGATGTTTTCCTGGTTTTTATTTAAATTTGTATGCTGTGAACTTAAATCTGCACTATCAGATTCTCAACATTAATTACTTTTCTTAATGTCTTCTAGCAAAAAAGGGGCAGACTTTTGCTGGTCTCTTAAACAGACGTTCACAACATGTCTTGTTTTGTTGCTATTCTGTTTGATTTTATGTTCTTTTTCCTTACATCACTTTGTTTCTTTTTAATAAAAAATAAAAGTCCACCACAGTTTCTGTCTGTATGTTCAGGCTAATTTTAAGACCCATCATTGCGATTTTGATGCAGTTTTCACTGATAGATAGAATGATACAAGAGAAAGGTTTGTGTATATTATTTATTATGCTAAGTAATTATGAGTGTAATATATGTATTGTTATCTGTTCCATATATAACAGGCATTTGAAGAGACACCTTGCGCCAATTATGGCAGCTATGATCTGCTCAGCTGCAGAGGAGGCATTATCTTCTGTGAAGAAACAGCCTTCACAACTCTAGAGAACAGCAGAGCTTGACTTGAATCTGTGTTGGGCATGGTGGTCTAGTTGTCAAGTGTGTACATGATGGAAACTGGTAGGTTGTGGGATCGAATCTCGACAGATGGCAGATTTTTTTAGTCCACCTTTTAACCTAGCATTCACCTCTCAGTGATTTGGACATGCACCAGAAACAACAAGTGGTTTGATTTCAACATTACACTGTAGGTCCCCTTACCCCTGTTGGATAACTGTGTAGGTTAGGAACACACAAGTCATTGAAGTGGTGTCCAACTGGAGACTTCTACAGGTATCTGAGCCACACAAAATTATTATTACCAGTGTCTATACACCTATGCACACCTTCTCTCTCTATACATATTATAAAGTGAAGTATCCCTCTGAGTTTTCCATCTGTATGCGAAGGCTATTTTCATTAACTACTGTAGGATTTTGATATGTTTTCCACTAACGCAGAACTGATTTACAAGGAAAGTTCATGAATACCATTATAAACAAGTCGCTTGGCCATAGATACTTAGTGCTAATTACGCGAAGCGTGGGCTGGGTACTGTAACTCATAAGTCAGAAGAAAATATATTGTGGTTTAGCATCATGTCGATGACAAGCACAGATGAAATGGGGTACTAGTTCTGATTGTCCAATGATGGGGAAGGAATTTAGTTGCATACTTCTGAAAGGAATTCTAATGGTATTCATTGTAATCAATTCAGTGAAACCCAAATGTAAGTGGCTGGACAAGGATTTAAATGCAGCTGCACCTGGACATGAGTTCAGTGTCTTAACCATCTAACCAACTGTGCCAACTTGCTTTATCATACAAATTGTAGGAAGCTCATTGTAAACCACCTTTACTGACATTTTATCAACAAAATATTTTCATCCTCATAGCCCACCTTTCCCCCATCTGTCATTAGACATGTGCAACATTTGCACTTAAGAGATTTTAATGTGTAAGCCACTTCAGAACCTTGCACATTTCTTATCCTGTGTAAACATCATTAACATTCATTTCTACATACACATCAATACTCTGCAAACCATTCAATCGACTGTAAAATGCATGACGGAAGGTATGTCCCAATATACTAGTTATCAGGGTTTTTTCTTTTTCCTGAAGCACGGGAGGAATGACTGTCACTATGCTTCTGTGTGTGCTGTAATTAATCTAATCTCATCCTCATTATCACTGTGGGAGTGATACACAGAGGATAGTGGTACATTCCTACTCATCATTTAGGCCATTTCTTGAAACTTCCTTAGTCGACTTTCGTAGGATAGTTTACATATATCTTCAACTGTCTGGCAATTCAGTTTCTTCGACATCTCTGTGACACCCTCCCACATGTCAAACAATTTTTGCTGCCTTTCTCTGTATACATTTAACATTCCCTGTTAATCCTATCTTGCAAGGGTTCCACACACTGGAGCAAAATTCAAGAACAGGTTGCACAAGTGATTTGTGAGCTATATCCTTTGTAGACTATTGCATTTCCCTAGTATTCTACTAATAAACTGAAGTCTGCCACCTGTGTTAAATGCAACTAAGCCTGTGTGATCTTTTCATTTCCTGACAAAGTGTTACACCAAGGTATCTGTAAGATTTGACTGATTTACAGCTGTGACTCACTGATATTACAGTCATAAGATACATGTTTTTATTACAATGAAATGAACACCCTTAGCTGCTTACAGGCATTGACATACATCAACGGGGACAGATGAAAATGTGTGTGTGTGTGTGTGTGTTTGAGGTTTACGGGCACTAAACAGCGTGGTCATCAGCACCCAAACGCATAGAAACAGGAACACAAGCGGTGAAGGGACGAAGACGGACGCCGAACAAGGAGAACGGCTGAAAGACACAGGCCTGACGCAGTTCCAAATGCGCACATACAGAGGCAAAACAAGAGGAGAAGAAACACACTAAAAAAGGAAAGGAAACACAAGGAAAAGAGAACAGATACCGAAGGGGAACAAGAAGATAATCGTGAGTGGCGGACCTCTTACCTAAAACCTGGGTGAGCCAGTCACCCAGCAGCACATTAAAATCTTCTCCCTAAAATCCGAGGCGACAGATTGGACAGGACACAATACCGTAAGACCTTAACCACAGTCGCTGCGTCGTCTTGCAAAATAGAGGGCAAATCCGGTGGCAAGGAAACCACCGCCCTCTGGTCAGAGAATAAAAGACAGTCAAGTAAAATGTGGCGGACAGTAATCTGGACGCCACAAGCACTGCAGATTGGGGGGTCCTCCCGCCGGAGTAAAAAACCATGCGTGAAGGGACTGTGTCCAATGCGGAGGCGAGTGAGGAGAACCTCATCCCGCCTGTATGACTGGTAGGACGCACGCCATGGTCGCGTAGTGGCCTTTACCAGACGCAGCTTATTGTCAGTAACTGCCAACCACTCCTCTTCCCATTGATGCATAACACGAAAACACAAAAGGGAGGTTACAGCATGGAGGGGGGACGGCACAGTCAACAACGTGAGGGAGGGAACATGCATCTTTGGCAGCCACATCCGCCAGTTCGATTCCCCTAATACCCACGTGCCCCGGCACCCAGCAGAAAGAAACCTCCTTCCCCTGCCGTTGCAGGTGGAGTAGGGCATCATGGATGTTCTGGACGACCGTATCCGCTGGGTACAAGTGTTGCATGGTCTGAAGGGCACTCAGGGAGTCAGAAAAGATGAGGAACTTAAGACTGGTAACACATCTCATCTGCTCCAATGCCCGCAAGATTGCAAACAATTCGGCATCGAGGATAGTAAACGCCGCAGGAAGCCGTAACTTGACGACTCGATCAGGGAAAACAACAGCACAACCAACAGAGTCCCCCTGTTTAGAGCCATCTGTGAATACAGGTACATTGTCCGGATGCTGGTTTAAAATATCGTAAAATAAGGAGGTAAAAACAAACGCCGGAGTGCAGTTCCTCCGGTTCTCCGACAAGTCTAGAAGGATGCTGGGCCTCTGGAGCAACCAGGGAGGCAGGCGAGTAAAACCTTGTCGTTGGGGGGCCACACGCTCCACACCAAGGGACTCAAGCAAATGCTTGGCACGAATCCCAAATGGTTTTGTTGCCCTGGGACGACTGGAAAAGAGACGTTCCATAGGCGGTCGGGCAACGGTAGGGTACGCAGGGGAGGTAGGACAGGCAAGGAAATGACACACCCGTCGCACCATGAGGAGTTTCCGCCGGATGGCGAGCGGCGGTTCCCCTGCCTCAGCACACAGGCTGGGGATGGGACTGGTACGGAAGGCACCAGTGGCCAGCCTGATACCCCCATGGTGTACTGCGTCAAGGATCTTCAGATACGAAGGCCTTGCTGACCCATACACGGTGCAAGCATAGTCAAGACACGATCGGACAAAAGCCCTATAAAACTGCAGCAGACGCGCCCGATCTGCTCCCCAGGACCGATGGCTCAGACACTTCAAAATATTCAGTGCCTTCAGGGCCCGCACCTTGAGGTCTTTAAGGTGAGGCAACCACGACAACTTGGAATCAAAAGTGAGGCCCAGGAACCTCACAGTGTCTCTAAAAGGAAGAACGGTGTCCCTCAGACGCAATTCAGGGGAGGTAAAAAGACGCCGAGAACGATTACAATAAACACACACAGATTTGTCTGCAGAAAAGGTAAAACCCGTCTTTGCAGTCCATGCCTCTAAGCACTTTATCGTAAGCTGTAACTGCCAACTAGCACTGACAAGACTGGAGGAAGAACAGAAAACAGCAAAATCGTCCACAAACAAGGAGCATTGGGCAGGACTCCGGATAGTGGACGTGATACTGTTAATAGCAACGGCAAAGAGGGTGACACTTAAAACGCTGCCCTGAGGAACACCATTCTCCTGCACGTACAAATCCGATAGCACATTACCAACCCGATACCGAAAGAGGCGGTGAGAAAGAAAGGACCGAATGAAGATGGGGAGACGGCCACGAAAGCCCCACTCATGTAGTTGATTGAGGATAAGGCGGCGCCAAGTAGTGTCATACGCCTTATTAATGTCAAAGAAGACCCCTAGACAATGCTGGTTACGTAGAAAGGCCTGCTGGATGGCGGCCTCAAGCAGGGTCAAGTTGTCTATAGTGGAACGACATCTCCTAAAGCCACACTGAGAGGGGCTAAGGAGCTGCCTGGTCTCGAGCAGCCAAACCAGGCGGCAGTTGACCATGCGTTCCAACGTCTTCCCAACACAGCTCGTCAAGGCAATACTCCGATAACTACTGGGATGCGTTCGGTCCTTCCCTGGTTTGAGGAGGGGAATCAAAATTGCCTCCCTCCACGAGTCAGGGTACGTGCCAGATAACCATATCATATTGAAACAGTTCAGGAGAACTTCCTTGGATGGCAGCAACAGGTGCCGCAGCATGCTGTACCAGATTTGATCATGACCAGGCGCAGTATCATGAGCCACAGACAGTGCAGAATCCAGTTCCCACATTGTGAAGGGGCAGTTATAGGGTTTAGAATTTAGAGACCGGAAGTCCAAGTGACCCCTTTCGATGGCAGTGCGGTAGCGGCAGAAATCTAGATCACAGTTAATAGTGACGGTAGATTCCGCAAAATGCATGGCCAGTGTCTGGGCAATGTCTCTCGGCGCCGTGAGGAGACATCCCTGATGCAGCAATGCCATGACAGGTAGCTGGCTGAGTTTCCCGGAAATCCTCCTGATGGCCTCCCATACTTTCGTAGAACTAGTGGAGCGAGAGATGGAATTCAAGAACGATTGCCATGACCGTCGTTTGCTATCTTTAATCACTCGCCGCGCTCTGGCCCTTGCCACCCGAAAGGCCGCAAGATTGTCAGCTGAGGGACGGCACTTGAAGCGGCGCAGTGCTGCACGGCGGGCGCGGATGGCTGAGTGGCACTCAGTGGTCCACCAAGGGACAGGACGCCTCTTGGGATGACCGGATGACCGTGGGATTGACAATGCAGCAGCATGTGAGATCACGACATGGTCTACCCATTCGTGGACGCTGGCACGGTGTTCCAAAACAGCCAGTTAGCTGAAAAGTGTCCAGTCAGCTCTGCAAAGGTGCCACCGGGGCGGCACTGGTAATGCCACAGCCTCATCCAGGAGGCGAATCCAGAGGGGGAAATGGTCACTAGAATGGAGGTCAGCTGCAGCCTCCCACAGAGCAGAATCCGCGAGTGCTGGAGAGCAAAAGGAAAGGTCAATAGCCGATGATGATCCGGAAGCAGTACAGAAATGAGTGGGAGCACCAGAGTTGAGGAGGCACAGTTCTTCAGACATCATGACGCTTTCCAGAATGCAACCCCTGGGGCAAGTAGTCCGAGAGCCCCATAAGACATTATGAGCGTTGAAGTCCCCCAGAAGAAGAAATGGGCGGGGGAGTTGGCTAATAAGGTCCGTGAGAGCCTCAGAGTCTATCACATCCGGAGGTGGTAAATAAACAGAACAGACTGTGAGCCTCCGACCCACAAGAATGTCAACTGCAACTGCTTGCAAGTCGGTGACGAGAGGGAGCTCAGATGATGGGTGCATGTCACGGACAAAAACCGCAACACCACCCTTTGCCCTGTCAGATCATCTTTTCGATATACGGTATAGCCGCGTAAAGAAGGAGAATCAGTGGCCCGAAAATGTGTCTCTTGGAGACATAAGCACAAGGGGCACTCTCGTATAAGGAGTTGTAATTCGGCCACATGCGTCCTGAACCCATTCAGGTTCCACTGTAATATGGGAGCCAGTGATCAGGGTGGCTGAACTTTCACCCTGCCTCTGTGCTTTGGAGGAGAGACCGTACTGGCCGGAGATTTATTCCTGGGGCGAGAAGATCGCCCCCGGTCGACATCAATGTCCATAAGCTCCGATGACGACCCACGGGAGATGTCAGACAGTACGATGGCCTCGTCATCGGACCGACGCTGACTAGTCTCCTCAGGTGGCAGAACCTTCATCTTCTGAGGCTTTGTCTTGGGGGGCTTGGAATGCAGAGCCTTGTCAACAGTTGGAGGTTGACTCGCCTGGGCAGAAGGCGCCATATGGGGGGAGGCTGGAAGTACCTCAATGTCAGCAACCACGGCCTTGTCCGATGTAGCGGGGAGAGCCGCAGATTGCAAAACAACCGCAGCAGCACAAGTGCACTGGCAAGCGCAGGTTTTAGTGCTAACACTAGCAACCTCTGTTTGTGTAGCAACAGTGGCCAGTTGTACTGGTTTTTTGAGAGCGGAAGCGAAAGATGTTGAAAACACAGGAGGTTGCATGGCCTTAAAGAGCTTCTTGGCCTCACCATAGGGGATGCGCTTAGATGTTTTAATCTCCTGTACCTTCTGTTCTTCGAGATAGATGGGGCAGATCCGGCTCCAGACAGGGTGACTCCCAGAGCAATTCACGCACTTCACAGGCGATGAACAATCGGCTCCGTCATGGGCAGGCTGACCACATTTACCACAAGTGGCTATCCCATTGCACCCCAACGTAGTATGCCCAAAGCGCTGACATTTAAAACAGCGCATTGGGTTGGGGAAATATGGCCGTACGGACAAACGTAAGAACCCCGCTTTAACATGCTCTGGGAGTCTCGGGCAACTGAATGTGAGAATAAACGAGTCAGATTTGACGAGGTCCCCATTGACTCGTTTCATAATGTGCTGCACGTCAACAATTCCTTCGTCAGCCCACTCAAATTTTAGCACGTCTATGGGGATATCCACCAAGTCCCTACACGTCACAACACCCTTACTATAATTCAAAGTGGAGTGGAGCTCGGTCTCAACAGCGTACTCTCCTAGACAATTTGCTTTCCGAAGGGCAGCGACTTGACGGGAACTAGAAATTTCAACTAACAGAGTCCCATTGCGCAGTCGCTTTACAGATTTCAGTGTTCCTGCAATTCCCTCAAGACCCTTGTGGATGTAAAAGGGAGAAACCCTCTCAAAGCTACCCTCCTTCCTTTTAATAATCAAAAACACATTCTGATTATCAGCATGTGCTCCGTTACTACATTCTGTTAAATCTCTAGCAACACCAGGCGCTGGAGGACTCGCAGCGCATAGCCGCTTTTTCGATGGGGTGTGTTTTCCTACCAGCGGCCCACCCAAGCCACTGGTAGGGGGAAATGTAGAGGTCGAAGGGTCCATTGTGGTCCCACGAGCAGCTAGGGAACTAAAAGTCCGCTCAGACAGAGCCCCGCGTGCCTGAGTAAGCCTTATACAACTGGGGTGCGGCAGGTGCCCCAGAGGTTGCCCACTTGCGACTGTTCCACCCCAACAGCCATGCATCTACTAGGCGCGGAGCACACCGAAAGATTGAGGGGTTTTTATAGAGGTTGGCCTTCCTCGGAATCCAGGCGGTCAAGCCAAGATTACCATTCCCCGCAGCACACAACATTTCACCGCCGCGCCGTACGGTGGTCGCTGAAGCATGTCCGGGGGTTACGGTGACAGGACACTGGCAGCGCCGACCAGTCCCCAGCTCAGGACCCCGGGGTCGCCAAGCCCGTACTCAGCAAGTGAATGCCGAGCCCCTGGGGGCGACAGATGAAAATGTGTGCCCCGACCGGGACTCGAACTCAGGATCTCCTGCTTACATGGCAGACGCTCTATCCATCTGAGCCACCGAGGACACAGAGGATAGCATGACTGCAGGGATTTATCTCTGGCACGCCTCCTGCGAAACCCACATTCTCAATGTATTGTCCCGCATTACATTCGTAGTGCCCCCGCCCATTATACTCGTTACTCACGGCGCGTTGCCGATTCCCGTAAGAGGTCGGGCACTGTTTGTGCATTCCCACAGAAGATGAAGATGGTCAAGTTGCCGGTGAGCCTTAACTATACATTTACTAAGATGGCATCTGTTCTTTCAGACATATCCGAAAGAACAGATACCATCGGTGACCAAGCAGCTCGTTAGAATGAAATTACAATGAAATGAACACCCTTAGCTACTTACAGGCGTTGTCCGAAAGAACAGATATCATCTTAGCAAATAATAGTACATGTTTTTACATTTTGTGAAGAGCACAATTTTATATTTTGAACATTTAAGGCACGTTGCCAATCTTTGCTTCAGTTTTAAATATTATCAAGATTTGACTGAATATTTGTACAGTTACTTTCAGCCAGTAGCTCAATATATCTGTGATAAGTCCACAAGGCGATTACTATACAACATTAACGGTAAATGTCCCAACACACTTCCCTGGGTCACACCCAAAGCTACTTCTATGTCTCTCCATGACTCTCCATTGAAGAAAATTAATCTGCTGTTTCCTCCTTACCAAAAAATGTTCAATCCTGTCACAAATTTCGCTTGATACCGTATATTATTGTACTTTTGATAGTAAGCATAGATGCAGTACTGAGTTAAATGCTTTTTGGAAATTGAGTAATACTGCATGTACCGGATTGCCTTGAGTCTAGGCTAAATCATGCGAGTTAGGTTTCACACGATCAATGTTTTCAGAACTCATGGTTGGTATGAAGGTCATTCTGTTCGAGATACCTCATTCTGTTTGAGCTAAGAATATCTTCTAAGATTCTACAAAAAACTGATGTCAGGTATATTGGTTGGTAGTTTTGTGAATCCCTTCTGCTACCTTTCTTGCAGAGAAATGTAGCATGTACTTTCTACCAACTGCTGGTATGGCTTCTTGTCTGTGGGATCTATGATGGATTATAGCCTAGTTAAAAATAGAGTCAAACTCAGATGCAATATCATTAGAGAATCTGTTATGGATTCCACTGGCCTCTGCAGCTTTGTTCAATTTTAATGATTTGAGCTGGTTCTCAAGACCACTGACATTAATATCTACTTCATTCAATTTTTAGTGGTACAAGGATGCAATTGTGGCAACTCTCCTGGTTTCTTTATGTAAAGAAATATATTTAAAAAAAAATGGAGGTAAGCATTTCTGCTTTTGCTTTCTTATCCTCAGTCTCACTTTCTGTCTCAATCGTTAAGCACTGGATGCTAACATTGGTGCCACTAACATCCTTTACAATATTTACTCTCTTTTTCTTAAGACATGTAAAACAAATGCATTACATATTGATTTTGTTTAGTATGATACACAATCATATAGGACTATGAACACACTAACTGTCGTCAAATATAACAGATGATGTTGAATAATGCAAGCTTTTCAGTCAACAAAAAAAATGAAAATGAAAATCCTGCACTGCTTTTATAGGTCTTCAAATATGGTTAAATTCGCATAACAGGAATTATGAGGTTTACAGATTAATTTTAAAATTCCTACCTTAACTAGTTCTGAAAAGTCTTGAAACAACTCATGAATATTCTTCACTTCTGATTGAAGAGCATCATACGATGCAAGGCACTCCCTTTTCTTCTCTAATTCTTCTTCTGCAATACTGACTTCAAATTCCGCAGTTCCAATGAACACATCCTGAACATTGGTCTCCTCCTCTGGTGAACTATCAAGACTAGAAAATCTCCTTGGTGAACACGCAATAGGCGAAAGCTTTTTGTCTACAAATATGCAAAAAGAACATTATATTAATGCTTGAATCATATGTAACGGTACATAAACAACAGACGACTTTCACCCAAGCATACCTGTATATTCTTCTATAGCACTCAAAGCATTTTGCCGCGCAACAGCTACGGAACGATCAAATTTCTGAATATCTTCATCTCGTACTTGTAAACGCAAAGCGTCTATTTCAGACAGTAGAGCTTTCAGTTGCTTTACCAGCCTTGTAGCATTAATCTGTTCTTGATTCACTCTATCCCAGTCACCAGCCTGATGGAACTGAATAAAAAACTAGAATTAGCTGAAAGTACAAAATATTAAAAAAAGAATCAAGTTATATTCTCTTAGTGAAATACATACTCTATAAAATATTGTCTTGAAGAGAATTAATGCAGAATGATTTCTATTTCGTTATCAAATGTATACAGGTTTGGTGACGGTCAGGGGGACATTTTGCTGAAAGTTTTAAACTGGTAAATTTATTGTTAATTTATTTTTGCACTGTTGCCTACATTACAAACTCCTTGTTAACAATGAAATTTTTTTGTGGGAAATGATTCTGTATAAGGTTTTGGCTCAAAGAAGGCTGTGGTACTACTATAAATAGTAGTATATTAAATAAACTGTGTACAAATTATTTTGCATATACTTTGAACTATGAAATGAAATAAGAAGTACGTATTATGGCTCTAACGGTGTCAAACTACACAAACTTTATAAAGAGGATATTTACTTGCAATGTGAGAGAATTTTTAATTTGATTCTTCAAAAAATATCTAGCAGTTCTTAGAACTTATGATACACATTACTTACATAGAATTTTAGCCTTCTAAAATAGTTATTGAATGATATACAGCAAATTGCAATTATGTAATATGTGGGACACTATATTAACTATAGGAAAACAAACATTATTAGTTATGTTGTTTGTTGGAGTTCTATTGCAAAATTTGATAAGAAAAGAAAATTAAACAACTATTTTCTCTCCTCAGCTAGCAAGATGTCATCAACTTCTGCTTCCACTGCAAGAAAAATGAGGCAGTAACTTAAAGATGGAGAAATGAATAATAATAATAATAATAATAATAATAATAATAATAAAACAACAATAATAATAATAATAAATTATGAAATAATTGTAGGGAAAAGAAGGGAAAAATGTTTATGTATTGCAAAAAGGAAACAAGAATAACAGTGAAAAACATGAAAGAATAGAGAGCATGTTGCCAAATGTAGATGCTTAAAAAAATAAAGGATGGGAAATGAATCTATCAAAACAAATCCAAACTTTATTTTCTTATAAGAATGCAAATCCTGTTGAGAAAGCCACAGCCCAAGCACAAAAAGCTCTACCATATTTACCAAGAAAGGAGGTTGATGTTGTTAAGAAACTGTTTGGAGGTATGTTGGAGGCAATTTCACTCACTGGTAGTAAACGAAAAGAATTCATCGCTACTTCCAACCAATTTGATGGCACTACTGTCTCAACTGTACAAAAGTTGTATCCAAGAGATGATGTAAATCACCAAGGACCAGGAATGAAGGCTGTAAAATCTATTCCTACTCCAGATGGTTCAAAAAAGAAACTGCAAGTCAAACATATTTGTATTCTTGTCTGAGTGAAGCATGTACTGTTTTTGTTTCTGAATATGGTAGAATTGTTGTGAAGAGTAGATTTGCTGAACTTAGACCCAAACATGTGCTTCTGGGTTCTCAAGTACCACGTAACATTTGTTGATGTAAACACCACAACAATTTTATTTGACTGTAAACATTTAAGCAAAATTGTTCTGGCATTTCCTACATACTCAGCCTCTTATTTAAACACATTTTTATGTGAGTCACCTAAAGAAGACTGTTCGACTATGAAATGCAATGGCTGTAATGATTGTCAGCACAATTTGATGGAGAAATGTGTTATAAATGATGAGTGATGTTACCTCAACTGTTCCTGGCAGAGTGCAAGAGAAGGTACTGCAACTAAACTGGCACAGTATACAAACATCAAAAAAAGTTTTGCATCAGCCCGGTTCCCAGAACTCCTGAAGACTGAGACTGACAGTGGATATTGTGTCATAGACACAGTCCATTTAACTGTTGAGAGATGTCACTTAACCCACCCAAAGATTCAAACAACTATGCACGAGTAGCGCCTATTAGACAGATGGGATCCAACAGCCGATCAGTTCCAGTCATTCCACCAGGAAGGAGGTACACGGCTCGTGTTGTCTGTAGTTCAACCATGCCTAGACAGTCAGTACCACAGGTTTGATCACGTCCACATTGTTACTTTGTGCCAGGAAGGGCTATCAACAAGGGAAGTGTCCAGGCATCTCGGAGTGAACCAAAGTGATGTTGTTCAGACATGGTGGAGATACAGGGAGGCAGGAACTGTCGATAACATGCCTCGCTCAGGCCACCCAAGGGCTAATACTGCAGTGGATGACTGCTACCTACAGTAATGCCACCATATTGAATAACGCTTTTCATGCAGCCACAGGATGTCGTATTACTGCTCAAACTGTGCGCAATAGGCTGCATGATGTGCAACTTCACACCTGACATCCATGGCGAGGTCCATCTTTGCAACCACAACACCATGCAGCACAGTACAGATGGGCTCAACATGTTGAATAGACCGCTCAGGATTGGCATCACATTCTCTTCCCCGATGAGTGTCGCATATGCCTTCAACCAAACAATCGTCGGAGACGTGTTTGGAGGCAAACCGCTCAGGCTGAACCCCTTAGATACACTGTCCTGTGAGTGCAGTAAGGTGGAGGTTCCCTGCTGTTTTGGGATGGCATTATCTGGGGCCAACATATGCCGCTGGTGGTCATGAAAGACACCGCATCAGCTGTAAAATATGTGAATGCCATTCTCCAACTGATAGTGCCACTGTATCGGCAGCATATTGGTGGGGCATTCGTCTTCATGGATGACAATTCGCACCCTCATCGTGCGCATCTTGTGAATGACTTCCTTCAGGATAATAACACTGTGTTCTCCAGACATGAACCCTATTAAACATGCCTGGGATAGATTGAAAAGGGCTGTTTATGGACAATGTGACCCACCATCCACTCTGAGGGATCTACACCGAAACGCTGTTAAGGTTTGGGACAATCTGGACCAACAGTGCCTTGATGAACTTGTGGATGGTATGCCACGACAAATACAGGCATCAATGCAACAGGATATGCTACTGGGTAATAAAAGGTACCAGTGTGTACAGCAATCTGGACCACCACCTCTGAAGGTCTCACTGTATGGTGGAACAACATGCAATGTGTGGTTCTTATGGGCAATAAAAAGGGCAGAAATGATGTTTATGTTGATCTCTATTCTAATTTTTTGTACATTTCCAAAATTCTCGGAACTGAGGTGACGCAAAACTTTTTTTGACATGTCTACAATTTCTTTGTTTCCATCTTTCTGGAGCATTGTTTTGTGAAAAAAGAGCAAACAAAACTGTATGCCAAAGACAGCAATGGTTTTATCTTCCACTGCTAAATCTGACACTTTTGCATATGGATTTTTTGGAAAATTTTACTTTCTCTGCACAGAACAAAATACAGAATTCTTATTGAGCACACTCCACCACAAGTCAGTCACAAGTCTGTTACACGCCATTCGATAGTGATACTGTCTGGTAGCTTTAGCCACACAAAGAAGACTTTGATTGTTCACAAGAAAGGCTGCTTGGAGCAATCCATTTGAGGCCAGTAAAATCAGTACTTGACCAGAGGGCCCCGGATCACAGTTCACAAATAGATACATGGCAGCTAGTCACAAAGCACTTCAAAATAAATATAATTTGAAGGAAATAATGTGGAATTATTTTGCCACTTCACAAAGGAAAGGTCCTGTAGATGGCACTGGCAGTCCAGTGAAGAGGCAAGTTAGAGCTCAAATTTTGGCAAGAAAATGTCAAGTTTTTAATGCAAGACAATTTGCAGGAACAGCCAACAAAATGTCATTTAGAAAAGTGGCTGAAAGGTCTTAAAATGATGTAGAAAAAATGAAACAAAATTGTGAATTTAGAATCTGTTTTTAAAGGAGCACCAATAATCAAAGGAATATTTAAAAAAATGCCCTTGTTCTAAAAAATACACTGAAAACTTATACCTTGTCAAAGCATAGTGATACGGAGAAATAGTTACCAGTCAGAAAAGGCAAAGATTTCCTAAAAATAGTTATTAGTGTAAAATTTATCGTTCTGGAGCTACAAGGAAAGCATAGTACCTACTGTTACGCTGGAATCTGTCAGTCTTCAGTTGATACTCTAAGATCACATTTCTATAATGGGTGGAGAAGAGTAGATCACACGTCACTGTCAATGATGGAGATACATCATTTGTACACAATGAGCACATTTGGTGCGTCCTTCGAGATCCTGAACGGGAATGCGGGGGCAACAGAATTTATAATAGGTTTGATGTCGAAGTTGATGCCATTTAATTTGGTTGCTGCAGGATTTGATATGTTTATAGGTCGAAATATTAAGTTGGCTCTGAGCACTATGGGACTCAACTGCTGTGGTCATTAGTCGAAATATTAAGTATTAATGTTTCTTCTCTTGGTTATTTTTATTATATTGGTCGTAATAGCATATGATGCCTGCATTGCCCTTAATTCTCTTGATTATGTGATGTGAGTGAAACTTATTAAACAATTCTGCACATTTAACATGGCCTGAATGAACCTGCATTTAATTCAGCTGTGTTTCATGGTGACTGTGGAAGAAAAAAATAACTATATATCGAAAGTTAGTCATGGTGGGAAATATTTGATTAGGTTTAAGAAAGATTTTTTTCTGTAAAGTGAACGACAGTTCTATTTTTAATATATCTCACAATGACGTACATGCAAATTAGGCAAAATACCAAAACTACGTAAATTTTATAAGTAATAATAAATGTCACCTGACATTTGCTTTAAGTTCATTTACATTTAAGAAAACTACCAGCTTGTAATGCGAGTGACAGTGGAATGATCCATAAACTTAATTAAGTCTCACCTTCTGAATATTCAATTTATGTTTTTTGAGTAGATCAACATGATGAGGTATTGCGACTTCGTTGAATCTGTTTAGGTGTATTTCCACTCGTTTAAATGTCTGTTTCGAAGTGACAGGCGAAGTGTCACCCATCACAAAAATGTTATTTTAATTGCTTCACTTCGTTACAATGCAATATTTTGTTTTTCGATAGATGCACGCTCAAGAAAACATAATTAATTTCGAACAGATTGATCAATTACAAGATTCAAGCAAACACGTACACGTAAACACGACACTAAAATGCGCAGAAAACAATGACTACTGGGCTTTTGTTGTTCAAACAAATTTTTGTTTTGCACCTGGTAACAAATGAAAGATTCCGTATTTCGTCGCACAATGTCTACGGCGAAGTCAGCCAATGAGACTCGTTATGCAATCAGCCAATGAGCGTCGAAACTGTACAGCTGAGTGTTTCATCTTTGGTATCAGAGAACATCAGGTTTCTGTACCATATACGGTTGTGCTGCAGCTAAGCGGTTTGAGGAAAGGGACACTAATAATCAGTAATTGAAGTGAAATTAATACAACGATTTGAATGTCTTGTCGAAGTGCTTAACGTCATGTTAGGAGGTGGTCTTATCAGTGCATTTTTAAGGTTACAATCAGCTATTTGCTATAACAGTTTCCAGAAACATGTAGTACAGCGCATGGCTCTAAAAGATGTATTCGAATTATACATATTTATTTTCTTTTACTGTTCGCTGATGAATTATGTATTTTCTTACAGGTTGTCCGTGTCCAGCGTCGCAGCGAGGACCCATTTATCAAGAAATATAACTACGCTAGCTAACCCGCTGTTCATCAAAGCTACGCCTTGTTTGTTGTAAGTATGGTATTTCATCATTTTAAAATACATATGCATCCTCATTTAAGTTTCAGAAATTCCAGGTACCTAATCTATTATTTCGACGTTCACGTATTTTCAGAGGGGTGTTCTAAGTCTACTCAAGTGTCAGAGCTTTTTACTGTAAAGTACTACAGTCAGATAACAGCAATGGAGACAAAAGC
The DNA here is from genome assembly GCF_023897955.1 of Schistocerca gregaria. Lineage (NCBI taxonomy): Eukaryota > Metazoa > Arthropoda > Insecta > Orthoptera > Acrididae > Schistocerca > Schistocerca gregaria. Next base: position 429,077,095 of record NC_064923.1, read on the forward strand.
CGACGATGAAAAACCGAAATCTTATGCAGGCATACCTGAAGCATCTTTCGTTGATGATGTTAGTGCCTATATGGCGCTGGAAGAAAACAGTGGTAATGTAGATAAAGTTCTACATAAACTGGAAGAACAACACAGTAAATACAAGCTGATGGAATGCAATCTTTTAACAAAGAAGCGTCGCCTCAAGGCACAAATTCCAGATCTGGAGAATTCCCTCCAGATGATAAAGTTATTGGAACGCCAACAGGAAGCAGATTCAGAAACTATAACACAATTCCTTTTGGGAGAACAAGTTTATGTCAAAGCAAGAGTTCCACCCACAAAGCAAGTATCATTGTGGTTGGGAGCTAATGTGATGTTAGAATATCCCCTGGAAGAGGCACGCCAGTTACTGAGCAAGAATCTCGAGGCTGCACGCTCAAACCTAAATTGTGTTAATCATGATCTAGACTTCTTGCGTGACCAGTTTACCACAACAGAAGTCAACATGGCCCGTGTTTATAATTGGGATGTGAAGCGACGGCAGGCAGCTAAAGGAGTCAGTGCATAATTTTAATGAATAGAGATTGAAGCATTTACTTTTTGCATATTGGTAACAGCTCTCCGCTTGTAACATATATTTAAAAAATTCTAATACTGTACAGATCCTTAAGGTTGATTACATTTGTGTTTTGTCTTATGGTAGAGTTATCTGCCTCAAATTTGCATTTCAAAATAGTCAATGTTTCATTGTCAAGCTGTCCACATTATTGAAATCAGTGTTACACTGTACACCCCAGACATTTGACCCTCAAATAAAGTCTTTAAGTGAAACGTGAGAACTTCCTCAGTATTATAAAAATGTTTTAAAATATAAAACTGCTGCTTATTCTTGTCATCTGCTTCAGATAGTATGAGCAGTCTGTAATGTGTACCTTTTGCCATTTAATTTTGTTAGTCTGATAGACTTAGTTTCTTGTTTTTGATATTGAAACCATTGCGTGCATCTTTCTTGTGATATTTTGCGTATAAAATATGTTGTGGCTTTCTTCTCTCCACTAAATTATTTCAATTATTGGTAACCATAATAAAAATATATTTATAGGTACTTTACTGTGATGTCTTTTATTCTGTTATTGTTTACGATATTTCTTGCAATTGAACATAATTTATTAATTACTGGAATGTTTTAGTATTCTTTCCATTATATGCTTTTGTCAGTGCCAGTACGTATTTGGTTTCAGCCTAAATTGCTTGGCTGTTTTGAAAAATGGCTAAAATTTTTAACTGCATAGAGAAACACCACCAAATGAATTTTACTACGTCTCGTACTGTGGTTAAAATTTTGTCTTCAGTTTTGTTTAAAGTTTTCATCTCATTCCCCAACCACCCCAGCCATGTAATATTGAGAGCAGATTTAGATATTTTAACATGTTCCTATTTGTTGTGTACTAATTAGACAAGCATATCTACGCTCTTATGCTCACATATCTTTTTTAGTCTCTTTCTGTTGCCACGCTCCCCTTCACATTTCAGTAATTTAGATTCTCATACTGCAGTGAAACTGTTGTATTTTGCTGTACACAATGTCTTGCACTTGACCTCCTAACATGTTGCATGTGCGTGTTAAATAAATGTTTCCTGTATTTTTCATATTAGCGAACTTTGAAAACTGCCAGCCTAAAGATAAATTGATATAAATAAAATCAGAATTTACAGAATGTACCCTACAGTTTTTGTTTTCTGGAAATGTTTGTTTTTCATTGACTACATATTTTATAATGAAAACTCTTTGTGTGAAAGTGTTACCAGCTCCATTACAGAAATTAAATGATTTGTAGTGTGTTGTTACTGTGGTGTAATTTTGTCTGAAAAACGTTGTGCACAATATGGTGCTCTGCAAAAGATGAAGCTAGGTAAAGATACAGAATGCTTCTAAATCTGCTGCTAATTACTTTTGCTCTAACAGTATTTTTTTGAGAGTAACTTAAACTTTTGTTCATGGTGTGCTCTCCAGTTGTCTAGTTTTAGGAAATGCTGCTTAAATACATGACTACAAAGAGAGGCAACTGGCAGAAATAATAATTACTGTAGTCAACATATTTGTGTTATGGAAGTCCGTATCAGTTGCACATTTGTAGCTAGACTACACATCTCAATCACTCAGGGATATCTTTATAAAATGAAGTAAAACTAAATATGTTGTGCCAAATATTTTACAAACAGTCGGATAAAAAAGAGAGGGTGTACATTGTTTGGAGTAGATGAGATAGGTTGCTGATGAGACTACTTACATAAATTCTGTAAAATTTCTCTTTTTTTCTACTTATTGTAAAATATTTGTTGGTACATATTTAGTTTTACATTGACTTACATCTGAAGATGATTGAGTGACCGAAACATATCTAATTTAAAATGTTCTGCTGAGATGGAACAATAAATGAGTTAAATAGAAATAACAATTTGCATGCTTGCACCAAAACTATTATACCCAGCAAGGTTATGCATAGGTTACCACACTGGACTTGTGCTTGAAATCCCTGCCCAGCCTCCCTGATTTAATTATCCTATGGTGTCCTTAAATCACTAAAGACAGATACTGGGATGGTTCATTTGCAAAGGACATCAGCAATTTCCTTCACCCTTGCCCTAATTGAGCTCATGCTCCATCTATGACCTTGTCATCAATGAGATGTTAATCTGTCTTGTTTCTCTCCTCCAAAGAATTAGAACAATCATCCAGGTTCAGATTTTTTGTGGTATAGCTAATTTACCTCAGACATATATTGGTAGTTGGGGGACTGTCTCTTCAAATATCTCATACATATTTTCTCTACATGACTGAGAAGTCTGGAAACATCTTGAAACTTTTTACAAACATAAGTAAAAAACTGGTAATATGCTAAAAGAATTTCTTAGGGTCATTCCATGTCAGTTCAACCAGGGGCTCCAGCCCAGTCTCAGATTTGACTGAAATTTAGTACACTAATTCTACCATTTGTGGAACACATCGTCTACAAAGTATCAGTTCCAGAATTATGACTTGTGGAAGAAAGTGGCGTGACCTGGTAAATTGCAACCCGCATCTGTCAATCTATCTTCAGACCCAACTTCAGGTCTTAATAACTTTGGAACTATTCTGCACAGTCCAATGAAATTTTTACAACCCAGTAACATCCATTTAGAAAACACACTACATGAATCAAAACACCAACAACATATTTCTGAGGGAAAATAAAAAATTCCAAAATGTGATTTAAAAATGTAATACGTTAAAAGTCCTCTATGCCAAATATAATTCACTCAAAAAGGGTATAAATTTTTTGTGGTAAGCGTAATATGGCCTTAACACACACAGAACTCATCATGCCCATATCTGTCACAAAAACTGAGTTACATGCACACGAAAATAGAAAAAAATGAAAAATTACCTGAAAAACATGGATTTTCGAGGTGTGGTAGCACAAAAGGGACTAGTGGTATCCAAGCCAAATTTCACACACAGTAGACCATAACTATATACACACAAACACACACACAATGGAAGTTGACATGTATTTGGCAATGTGGCCATTGTTGCACAACATAATTTTGTAAAAAACATATCATAAACTGTTCTGCCTCTTCTCATCCTCTCCCAGAACTGTTTAATCACTAAGCAGCAACATATAGACAGATTAACAGAACCTATCATTAATGTTTAATGCACCTTAACTGCTAAAAACCAGTCAATTGTCCTTTGATCAGAAGTTCTCCCACATTTTAGCTACTTTACTCTGTACATTGAGTGGCAAATTGTACTGTCTTCCTGACACACTGTTAGGAACTGGAACTGTCATAAGAATATGTTCAAAAGGATTCCAACACCTGTCTACCAAATGTGGCCAGTGAAATGAATTTCACAAATACATCACCTTCTGCTTCACAGTACTCTGCAACAAATCCTAAGTACAATTTATCATCATAAACAGCAATAACGTAGCAACCTGGTTGTATGTTGCTGCTTTTACTTCTGAATCCTGAGCCAGACACATGTGCGTGAACCTATAGTTATAACTGGACAGTCTGCACCTTGTCAGAGTCCGCTGGAGAGAAGTGCTAATGGCTCCTTGTGCCTGCAACAGTTTTAACATGTTGTAGTCTGCTTTTTAGCAACTCTTCGACTGATTTCACCTCATCATCCGAAACTTAGAATGATTGTATGCCAGAGATCTTTTTCTGTACCCAGGTAAATAATTGAAGAGGTGTTAGAATGTGACCTTCTGTAGGATGCTGCAGACTAGCTCATGATGCCGTGTGCTTAATGGTAGCACCAATACCATCGCATACATTTTTACCCTGACGTGGGAAAAAATTCCATTCTGCGTGAATCTGAAAATCATGGTAATGCATGCCTAAATTTGTGAGATTTTTTACAGTTTTTATACTGACTAGCTGCCCCATCACTGAAGTATTTCACAAAATGTATGTGAGGCAGCTTGTTATTCACATATGCCATGACAGTGCGAATATGGGCATGAACTGCAATGGTATCATAAATAAAACATTCACTAAAAACACCCAGATGCATGACAGACACATTGCCTGATTCACTTCTATAGTAAATCACAAATGGCTGGAGAGTTGATGACTGTTGTCCCAATGATATCCTCAGATGGCATCTTGAACTATAAATGCATAATTTTCAGAAAAGTCTAGTATTACTCTAATTTCATCTTGTTTCAAATTATCCTTACAAAACTGGAGATACGCTGATTGCACTGTTGCTGTGAAGCTGTGTGTGGTCAGTTTGTCTGCTTTTTGACAACACATTTCAACAAAATCTTCCACTGTACTTTTCTTAGTTTCAAGACTTGTGCAATCTATGTGTGTCCATTGTTTATAAGAAACAAGTTCGTCATCCATAAGTATTTCACCATACAGTTTGTTATTCATGTGTTTGCAAGATTTGCCTTACCAGGACACTTTTCACACCTGTGTATAAAGCACTGGTAAGAACTGATGTCACACACTAGCAACTTCATTGCACCTTTGTAATCCAGACCAGAATCCTTTATATCCTATATATAGCAGCAAACATCAGCTTAGCATTTTGATGGGTCTCACATACACAAACATTGTGTGCCCACCTTGCACTTACAGGCACAACCCATTTTGGCCGAAGATTGGAAAAGGATGATAAACCTAGTTTGGTATTGGGATACTTTTCCTTGAATTCTGAATATAGTTCTGATATGTTGCATAGCAACAGTCTTTTTTGCGTCTGTACACATAGATTTCCCATTTTCACTGTTACATAGTCTTTTTTTTTTTCAGGCATTATTCGGCTGTAGTAATTATTTTCTTAAAACTCCGACACTAGCACCTGTATTTCTGAACTCAATTGCTTACTGGGAGCCTGCTGAAGTTGTGGAAGCACTCCTTGGGTTGCTTTTATTTTCCTAGTTTTCTTTACCATATATGTAGAAACATTGAATTCCTTTGCAGTGTAGTCAGTAGACCAGGTGGAAGGTGCAAGGGTAATAATAGCTACTTTTTTCTGGCGTGTAGATATGGCACATTTTTCTTTCAAATCATGCCCAATTTTGTCAAAATCTGAGCATTTCTGGCATGATTTCTGTTACTTTGGAACAGATAGTTCTTCCTCTTCCACCATTAGTGTGTCAGCTATTTTGTGTTTTAATTCCATTTGAGCTTCTTGTAGTTTTCTTCTACCATAGCTGGGCCTGTCTCTTTTCCCAACTTTGTGTGTCTTCATGGGAGACAAACCAAGAGCAGTCACTGAAGTATTTAAGTGCTCATCCGTCCCATGCACTGATTCACTTTCAATACTGACTTTACATCCATTTCTCTGAGGCTACACTATACTGTCCTCTTATGAATCTGAAATGCATCAAATAAACTTCGTTGTAGGAAAGAATACTTATCCAGAAACACTTTCATATGATGATAAGAAACACCAAAGTTTCCTTGAACTGTACTTCTTGTGCCTGCAGGTTGTATCTCGGATCTCCATAGCAACAAATCCTGGTCTGATTCATCCAGATCATACAGTACAAAGTGAATGTCACATTTTGTTCCATATGTTGTTTTATGACATTCAGATGCTTGTGCTATACCAATACTGCAACTTGTTTGAACAAAAGCACCACTAGTACACTCTTCTGCCTCCAGATTGACTTTCCACAGCAGTACTGACCAGTCTGAACTAGAATCGTAAAAACATGAGTAACCTGTAATTGTTGCTTGTTTCCTTTGTTCCTGCCCAACAATGACTCATTCTGTCCCTGAAAACTATCATTGTTCCCAACAATGGTTCATGGTTCCCAACAATTGCTGCAGCTTTATCTGAAATAAGCTGTCTGCATCATCACTATTACTTGCTAAATTGTGGTAAAAGAAACGTAACCAGATACATCTCTGTCAACTTTTATTGTACACAGATGCCTTGCAATAACAAGTTGAAATTTTGCCACATACTACATTATGGTCTACTTATGCAGTGTTTGAAATTTGGCTTGGATATCACTTGTCCCTTTTGTGCTACCACACTTAGAAAATCCATGTTTTTCAAATTTTTTGATTTTCGTGTGCATGTAACTCTGTTTGTGTGACTGATGTGGGCAAGATGAGTTCTGTGTGTGTTTAGACCACATTAAGCTTACCACAAAAAATATTTATACCCTTTTTGAGTGAATTATATTTGGTATAGAGGGCACCTACAATATGTACCTTGTAACGTATTACATTTTTAAAATCACATTTTGGAATTTTTTATTTACCCTCAGAAATATGTTGTTGGTGTTTTGATTCGTAGAATGTGTTCTCTAAGAGGATGTTACTGAGTTGTAAAAATTTCATTGGACTGTGCAGAATAGTTTCAAAGTTATTAAGACCTGAAGTTGGGTCTGAAGATAGATTGCCAGATGTGGGTTGCAATTGCCGGGTCATGCCACCTAATTTCACAAGCCGTAATTCTGGAACTAATTGGCAGGGGAACTTGAAATTTTGTACATGAGTTTTCCACACTTGGTAGCATTGGTGTGCTAAATTTCAGCCAAATCTGAGACACTCAGGTGGAACATTTTCTCAAATTGGTTGAATTGACATGGAATGACCCCTTAATGAACTTGCAAGTTTTAAGATTATGCAAAAGCACAGTGTGTGGAGATACAAGGGAGAAAAATGGATGCAAAAGGTTTAGTCAAGAGATTAGTAAATAGATTAAGATTTGCCTAAAACTAACTAGAGGAGTAGGAAAGAATTTTAGTAGTAATGATGTGTTGTGCCAACTAGCTGCTTTGCAAAGGGACAGTTGCCAGTTGGTAAAATACTGAACATTTCATGCCATTTGTAAAATATACTAATTTATTTATTCATCTGTAAATCATTTGGTACTTTAGTGTTGGATGTGTCAGAAATAATGTATACATTTAAAACATTTACAAAATAGGATAGCATAATGTTGCTGTTGATTTTTTAAGGTTAATGATTGCTAGAAGTTATTGGCTTTTAGCTCAAGCAAGAGCACAGATGAAACTTAATTTTCAACCCTTATGAAAGACTTCCTATGATGAACTATTGCTGTTGCTTCATTTCAGAAAATCACACATTTTGACACAGAATTTTTTTAAAGGAAGTTTCACCGAGAAATCTGGAAATATTTTGAAGCATCTACATGGGATCACCTTTTGGCGGAGATAGTTTTAGGTTCTCGTACATTTGTCCAGGTTCAGATTTTTTGAGGTATACCTAATTTACCTCAGACATATATTAGTAGTTGGGGGACTGTCTCTTCAAATATCTGATACATATTTTTTTCTACGTGAATTTTTTCAAGAGAGCTCAGTCCTCGTCTTTCAGTGATCATCTTAATGATGTCATGTTAAAACTTCGTCCATAATTTTGTTTGTATGCATCAATTTTTATTGCAGGTTTGATGAGAATTATCATTGGTATGTGTGTGTGTGGGGGGGGGGGGGGGGTTACAAAGACCTTGTTTGTCGAAAGCTAATTTCCTGTCAGTCTTTTTGTTGTGCCTTTCTGCAACTCAACATCTCCTCTTCATGGTGAGTTGCAACTCTTCTGACTATCTTCTTATTGTTTGACTTTAAGTGCATTCCAGACTTGGTTTTGATCTCGAATGCCCTTACCTCCCGCCCCCCCCCCCTCCCCCTTCTCTTCCCTTCCTCCCCCTCCCTTCCCCTCTCCTCTTCCTTCCTGCACCTCCCTTCCCCCCTCTCCCTCCCTCCCTCTCCCCCCCCCCTCTCACCTCACCTCCCCTCCCCCGCCCCCCCAGTCCAAAAGTGTTGGAATTCCATCCCTTCTTTGGTGTAGAAAATGGCGTGGTACTTGTCATCACACTCACCAGTGACCCCACCTTTTCTTTTTAAGTATGAAAACGTCAACCTGCAGGTACTTTGTTTAAATTTTAGACCACAGGTTGTCATGATCATATAGGCTGATCCTCAATTTGGAGAAAAGTGATTTCATACCAAATCTCCTAAAATGTACTGTATTGCTAAAACCAGTCTTGATGTTAATGACTGCTACATTCTTATCTTTGCAAACTTGGTACGTTTTTATGAAATCAATAGATGACCAGTTCATTTAGGGGCAGTTGTTACATTTACTAATATGATATAGTCAATCCTTCAGAAGTATTGTATGGAAACGAGCTCAGCCTGTGGAGGCTTACGCGCATGTGCCCATAGGGTGAAAGAGATACATGCTTCCAGATGGTGTCAAGAGTAATGTCAATTATTCTTCTTCTGCCAGGTATTTAATAAACTTAGTGTTAAGCAACTGTAACACGTGACACATGGCATCTGTAACTGCTCCTTATAAAATGTGGTTTTACGTGTAGCTGAGTTTATTTAGTGCTCATATCAATTACACTATTTCTGCTCCTGTTATAAGTTGGATGAGCATAAAAATCTCTGCAGGCACATTTATCTTCTCCAGTATCCCTCAAATATTTTTTTTTCCAGCAAATAAATGAGGTTACAAGTTGATGTAAAATTTATCTTCAGTAATGGTAGGAAGATCACTGAGCTGTTGCTTGCCAGTAGTGTATCAACTATAATTCTCAAAAGATAACCGTATGACTGCAGTCTGACAATTGAGGGGCTGTGCCCTGTCATTACTGTTTATGCTCATTACCCAGGTTCTTGTCAGGCAGATGACTTTTCCATTTGGAACATTCAGCTTAACATCTTTGGAAGCTTGGAACATAATCTCCAGTTGGTAATGATTATCATCCAGTTTCATGAAAAAAGGTGGCCCAGAATCTGTAAGTACCTGGAGAACATGATAATTGCAGATCAGATTTCGTGACATCTTGGCAACTGTCATCCAAGGAAGATTTTCATCTGCAACAATCTCACCTCATTGGATTTTTGACTTCTTTAATTTTCCTGATATCAGTAGCTGGAACTTCTTAATGGCAGTAGAGAACAACTGTGGCACTTAGGAGAGCAACCTCAATCAGAGTAAAGTGATAGCCTCCATCCCATGGCTGGCTGTTCTGCAGTTTTGTAGTGTGCTTAGGACTGCTATTTTCTGTGTTATCTTTGGGCATAACAGCTGTGGAACGCACTTCTTTTGTTGCAGTGATGTATTACATGCTCAAGGCATTGACAATGGACATTATGGGCATGTACTATTCAATATGCTGTATATAATTCTTCTGGAACAGCAGTCTAATTGTCGTGGAGCTGTTTGTATCTGCAAGAATCTTTGATATTGTCTCATGATTGTGACATACGTCTGTGGTTTCCAGCTGCATCATTGTCGGTTTGCCGTATAGAGACTTGTGCCAGTGATGGATGAACTTCTCTATGACTGAGTTCTACATTCAGTGTTGCTATTTCTTGTCTGTTTTTGTGATGAACAGATGTCATAAAGCCTCATCTCTCTTCTGCCACCATTTGCCATATCATGATGGTCTTCCTCGATTGCCATTGGTACTACATTTGGAAGTCTGTTGAATGTCTCTCGGCATATTGGTTTCTGGTGCATGGTGTTGAGGTGCTGGCACTTCTTGATTAAGTAAGCTGCTGTCTGACATCCTGCAAAAGGGACATTCCTCTTGTTCATGCCATTCGTAAGGTATGATACTTTGATAGCTTTTGTCATATTTGATCTCACTGTGCGATATAGCATCAGAGCGCTGTATATACCACTGTATGGTCTCCCTGGTTTCTCTATTCTTCTGCTATGTAGGCCTGCTGCTGGTGTTTCCCAAATGCTTTCTTAATTTCAGCCTGAAATTTGCCCCAGCACATGAGCTTACCCAAATTGCCCTGAAATCACTGCTGGGCTGTAACACCAGAGTAAAAGTAGTTGTTGGCAAGACTAGTCTGTTGTATTCAGCGATGTGGTCGAATCTATTGTAGCCATCATATTAGATCCTGATCTGTCTCTTCCAAAAACTTTTCTGGATACTTGAAGTGCATCTGATTCATTGATTCTTCTCTGTCCACTGACAACTTGTCATTGTTGTTATCTTTTCTGATGGTGGTTGTTGTTTTATTCTCCCAAGAATATTGGGCATTCATTGTGTTACATTTAAATATGGAAAGGAAGACAAAAAATTTCGCATGACCATTGAAACCAAAGCATGAGCTGTCACCTTATTAACCATCATAATCAGGAATCAGATTACACTTTTTGTTCTTAGAAGGGTAATTGGTGATGTGATCAGCACTAATGTCCATTTGATTTGGTGTGAGCTGCTTAGAATTTTAAAAATATTTTTCTTTATTTTATACTTCTTTCTCATGTCTTTCATTCATTTTGTAGATTCTCATCTTTCTGCTTTCATTATTTTGCTCCAACCGTTTCATTCATACTTACTAAAATTAATTTCTACATTCTTTTTTTTGCTTCATATGTTGTGCATCCAGTTGTCTCAGTTGTAAATGCGATATTGTCATACCATTTAAGGGATCCCGCAGGTGGTTTGAACTGCTATCATGAGAAAATGCTTCAGCCTTTAAATGGTCGTACTTTTATTTTTCATTCATTCATTCAGCACATTGATTAGATCACATTTTGAAGTCTGTGCAATCTGAAATGAATCAGGATATGTATTAAAGAAGGAGAGAAGCTATAATAATTAACTATTGTTAAACTGCTATAAACAACTTTTGTTTTCTGAGGCTAAATTTAACATGTACAAATTACTGGGAATGCTGCTACTTCGAGAAAAAGCTGATGCTTCCTCAGTTACATTCAATATATGGTGTTTATCTCCTGCTGACAACTAAAGCTCTACATCATTACACTAATATATGTCATCAATGTTTTGAAAGAATAGAGATTTGTTTGCAGTGAAAAATTTTTCTTGCCATTCAGCTAATAGTATTTTCAGTTACTAAGTGTAAACAATCATTTGCAGGAGTCACTAATGAAGTATGTTTCAAATTTGTTTTCAGTTTTTAGTGATTCCTCATATCTTGCTTTACCTCTCATGGAAGCTGCTTCAGGATTTTGGCATAAGAATAAAGACCCCCACCCCACATAAGAATAAAGAACTCTACCCCATCCCCCAACCTACTCTTTTGTGAACAGCATGAAATTATGTCAAAATGTTTGAAGCGACGCCTGTAAGATTTACTGGTATCTAGTTTGCACAGTACTGTTACTAGTCATTTTTACTGAATAAATACAGTAATTTATGTGCTTATTACCCATTATCTATGGATGATGGTGTTCGTCATAGAGAATTATCTTCAAATGCATTTTCTGTGCAGTTATAGATTCATCTGAATAGCAGACACTTTTTTTATTGCCATTGCTGTATTAATAAACCCCACTATATTTTTTTAAAAAAAATTCTGATACCTTCTTAATAACAAGGGTAATGAGGAAATTGACATATTGTGAAGTATTTGTTAGAATACCTGCTTACTTAAACAGTTTGTTACATGAGGCTTAAGGAGAGGCACATACAGTGCTTACTGGACATTTTCGAGCGACAGCTGCTTTGTGATTAAGTAGTCCTATGGAATTTCTAAATAGCCTTATTCTAGTAAGACAACTGTAATGAAGCAACATATGAAAAATTGGCAGACTTAGTCCAATAGATAAATAATATTTAGCAGTTCTTTTTTTTCCAATGTGCCTGTTTGGTCACTCATTGCACTTTTCATATTGTCATTAAACATGTAATGAGGTATATGATATGAAGTTCTTATCACTCTCTTCTTCCCTTGATTGCTTCGTACAGGACTATGTTTAAATTATGCTCCATTTACTAAATCAATTACGATTCTAATGAAATTTCGTGGACTGTTACCTTTTTGGCCTCTCTTCCTTGAAGAACTTATATATGATGCTTGCATGGCATGATACGAAAGAGCAGCCTCTGAAATTTCAAATCTGTGTCTATTGCTTAGTCACCTAATTATGGAGACATCATCTGAGCCTTTTTAGTCTCTGATGATATCTCCAGCATCATGGTATAAAAAAATCTTGTGTGGCATGGTGGAGCCCTTAGTCATGTATGGTTGTTGAGATAATTCGAAAAGTGAAATAAATGGGTTGAAGTTAGGTATAGTGGGAGTTAGTGAAGTGCGGTGGCAAGAGGAACAAAATTTCTAGTCAGGTGAGTACATGGCTGTCAGCAAAATATCTAATAGGGGTTATGCTTGAGTGAATCAAATAAGAAAATATGAATGTGTTTGAATTACTTCATACAACATAGTGAACACATTATCATAGCTAACACAGGGACTAATTCAAGATCTGCCAGTGTAGATTTCCTCCAAAGATGATGAGACTGGAAAAAAATGCATTAAGGATAAAAGAAATTATTCAGTATATCAAGGGAGACAAAAAATAGTGTTTGTGATGAATAGGCTTTTGTGGATTACCACATTCTTCGGCCTACCACTTTAGTTTAATCATTGCAAATTTTTGGTTTAGCATCTTAACTGTCATGAGGCTGCTGCCAAACACAGCAGAGGTGTTAAGGTTCATATGTGATGCTGGCAGACACATTCTACTCTACATTTAACACTATGCAATGTAGTACTGAACATTAATTTGTTAATTTGCACTTCTTGATTGAGTTTATGCTGGTGTACAGGAAATCACGAACAATATCTTGTTCAACATTATACTGGAAGAGATCTGCAGACAGTAGAAGGCTTCAAATAGATTATATAATTATACTTGAGTCAATTCTGTCTCATAATTTCATATAATTCTAAGAAGTATTTGAAAACCAGATTTTAAACTGCAAAAAATTTCCTGGGGCAGAAGTACACTCTGTAATTTATTCGTTATTAACCACAGATTAAAAGTGAAGAAATTGTAGAAAGACAGGAAATTACAAAGAAGGGACATGGATAAGTTGAAAGAACCAGAGGTTAATGAGTATTTCAAAGGGAGCATTATGCAACCATTGTGTGTAGCAGTGGAAAGTAATAAAATAGAAAACAAAAGGTTGGCCTAGAAAGACAAAATAGTGAAGGCAGCAGAACTACTACTAGACAAAAATACAAGACACAGTAGAAATCCATACGTAATGCACTGGATATTGAATTTAATTATTGAAAGGAGATAATACAGAAATAAAACAGTCAAAATGGAAAACAGGTGCCCAACAAATTGACACTGGCAGAAAGAGCAAAATGTGGAAGCAGGAGTGGTTGAGAAGAAATTTAAAGCCATAGAAGCATTCGTGACTGGGACAGTTAAAGAAAATGTTGGGCTAAAGAGAGGCAGCCGCATGAATAACAAGAGCTCAAATCCAACCCAATACTAACAAAAGAAGAGAAGGCTGAAAGGGAGGAGGAATATATCGAAGGCCTATACCTAGTAAAGGAACTTGAAGACAATAGTATGGAAGAGGAACTAAGGTAGGTGGCTTGATAATACAAGACAAGTTTGATAAAACAGTGAAATATGTGTGCTGAATCATGGCATCTAGAGTAGATGACATGCACTAAAAATTATGGAGATCATTGAGAAAGCCAGCCATGATAAAACTATTTGACCTGGTATGCAAGATAATTATGTAGGACAGCTGAAATGCCTTCAGATTTCAATAATACTGCAAGAATTCTATTTCTAAAGAACATAGGTGTTGACTGGTGGAAATATTACTGAACTATCAGTTTAATAAATCATGTTTGCAAAGCACTAAGATAAAATATTAACAGAAAAATGGAAAGACTGGTAGAACATGATGTTGGGGCAGATCAATATGGTTTCTATAGAAATGTTAGTGCACTTGGGGCTATGCTGACCCCCACAACTTCTCAGAAAATTGACTGGAAAAAAGGCAAACCTATGTTTATAGAGAAAACTTTTCACAATGTTGCTAATACATTCTTCAAAATTCTGAAGGTGGTAGGGACAGAATACTAGATATGAAAAGTTTTCTACAAGTTGTACAAAAACCATGCTGCAATAATAAGAATAGAAGGAAATCCAAGGGAGGCAGTAACTGAGATGAGAGTGTCCCCCCCCCCCCCCCCAAATGTTCTTCAGTCTGTCCACTGAGCAAACAGTCAAGAAAATCACAGAGGAATGAGGTTTGCCAGTGACACTGTAATCCTGCCAGAGGCAGAAAGTACTTAGGAGATCTGTTGAACAGGTTGGATATTAACTTGAAAATAGGTTATAAGATGAACCTCAACAAAAGCTAAACAAGTGTAATGGAATTCAGTCAAGTTAAATCAGGTGATGTTGAGGGAATTAGATTAGGAAATGAGATACTCAAAGCAATAGATAGTTATTTGGGCTCTAAAATCACTGATAGGGCAGAAATGTAAAGCTTATAACATGTATACTTGATTTAACAAGAAACTTTTCTGAAAAAGAAAAATATAGTAAATTTAAGTGAAAACATGTCTACAACTAATACAGAATCCAGAGTGCAGTTGTAAGAGCAGAAAGACATTAAAGGTAAGCAGTAGTTGAGTAGGTTGTGGGACAGGATTGTAACCTCTCTCAAAGTTATTCAATCTGCTTACTGAACAAACAGCAGTAAAGGAGACACTTGCAAAGGAAATTGAAATTCAGCAGAAAAAAAAGAAGAAGAAAACTTTGGGGTTGCCAATGAGATTTTAATTCTGTCAAAGACAGCAAAGAACTTGGAAGAGCAGTTGAACAGAATGGATAGTGTCTTAAAAAGAGATTATGAGTGAACACCGACAAAAATAAAACAAGGGTAATGGAATGTAGTTGAATTAAATCAGGTGATGCCGAAAAAGTTAGATTAGAAAACAATGTAATTGTAGTAGACAAGCTTTTCCATTTGGGCAGCAAAGTAACTGATAATGGCCAAAGTAGAGAGGAAATAAACTGCTGACTGCAAATATGAAGCAAATCTCTTCTGAAAAAGAGAAGTTTGTAAAAATAAATTTGTTAGGAAGTCTCTTCTGAAAGTATTTGAAGCATAGCTTTTTTCGGATGTGAAATGTAGACAATGAACTGTTCCAACAAGAATATAGTAGAAGTATTGGATGTGGGATATTACAGAAGAATGCTGAAGATTTGATTGGTTGATCAGATAAAAAATGACTGTAAGCTCTGTATGTACTGCCGGATCTACCATTAGCTGTTACAGTGGTACATTCTCTATTTAAGATAGTTGGGATTTTGGTTGACCAGTAGGATTGTAAGGACAGTAGTCACCTCTATCATTGTCTGTTGTTACTGACTGCATAGCTACTTATCAACTCATATAGGCACAGTACTTACACAGTCTGATACAGTAGCGCTTTCAACATTTTTTCGCAGAACAGCTATGGTATTGAGACATTCAGTAGCCATACTCACACTTAAATTATAGATGACAGAGAGAAAGCCAAAATACTGAATTTGGTCTTCTGATATTGTTTCATTGTGACAGACTGTAATATGGTTCCTCCTTTCAGTCTTCACATGAATGTAAGATATTGAGATGAATAATTATGGAATAGAAAATTAACTGAAATCACTGAAGAGTGGATGGGATGCCTTTGTAGAGATTATGTGAATGACCTTGCTCTCCTTCTGGCAGCAGTTTATTGCTAGCCATCGGAGAGAGAAATTGTACCAAGCATTTGAGAAAGAGTACAGGCAATTCCCATTCATTGGAAAAATGCATGTATATTGCTGATTTCAATCCATTGCAGAGTTACAGAGCATGTTTTATAGTTAAGCATTATGCTGCTTTTAGTGAATTAAAATCTCCTCTATGAAAATCAATATGGATTTTATAAACAGACATCTTGTGAAACTGACCTTGCTCTGTTCGTCCATGAGATTCAGAGTGCTGTATACAACAGCATCCAGATTGAATTGTGTCAACCTGTATGCCATATTCCTTTTTACTCTAGAGTACATTTAATAATTTCTGTGTAGTTATTCACTGTACAAAATATTATCTTACCGAATATCGGACCAGATGGTTTACTTGAGTCAGAGTTCTAAGCAGATTGAACTTAACATGTTCTTAACATATCAAAATCAACGAGTGTAAAGGTAATTTTGGGAGTACCTCAAAAGGAGTGTTGTATGGGCATTACTGTTTAAAGTTTATGGAAATGATCTGGTGGATAAGGTTGCCAGCTTTCTGAGATTGTTTACAGACACTATCATTGTCTATAGGAAGGTTAATACACCAGAAGACTGAACAAGAATTCTTTTACACCTGCAGAGTGCTTGCATTTGGTGCAGGGAATGGCATTTGACTCTCATTGTGCTTAAATGTAATGTATTGTGCACAAATAAATGGGAAGGCTCATTTACATTTTATTATACTACAAGCAATAAATCAATGCCTAAGAATAACCATCTGAAGTGAACTAAAGTGGAATGACCACATAAATATAATTGTAAGAAAAGTGGCTGACAGGCTGAGATTTATTGGAAGAATCTTAAGGAGTTGTAATTTATCTACAAAATCTAGTGTCATATAAGACACTTGTCCAACTGATTTGATTGTTGCTCATCCTTCTGGGATCCTTACCTGGTTGGATCACTTAAAGAGAGGAGAAAGACCGAATGAAAAGCAGGGTGTTATGTCACAGGATCATTTAGGAAGTGCGAGAGCATTATGGTGATGTTGTATAAACTCCAGCAGCAAATGTTAAGAGAGATATGTTGTGCATTGCAGAGAGGTTAACTGTTGAAATTCCAGTTTTACTTCCTCCCACAGACATATTGTGAAATGACATTAGAGGTATTAGCACTCACATGGAGGTTTACAATCATTTTTCCCATGGATCATTTGAAAAAAAAAAAAAGAGGGAAATGATAGTAGGACCAGAAATACCTCAACTACACACCATGAAGTGGCTTATGGTGTATAGATGTAGATGTACAAGCTTTCTTTTCATATATAGCCAATTATTATGCATACATTTTCACCATTTTACACTCTACAAACCGCATCATGTTGTACATTAAATTATACCATGTTTTGATTCTTCAGTTTCTCCCGGTGTATTTGTTGCTCGAACAGTCCTCAGGTATACTGCCGGTGGACACTATGAACTGGCAGTATACCCATGGACTGTTCGAGTATACCATGTTAGTTACTCCCTGCCTGTTTCTGTAAGGAATGGCACGTTGTAAAAAAAGTACACCTTCTTCTATATAATCCCATAGGTCTCAGAGTTCTTATGATCAATACACGATGTGAGTGTGTGATGAAATGATACTTTCTTAGATTCCTCTATGAAAACATTGTTGCAACATTAAGAATGACTCCCTTGGTGCATGGTGTTTCCTGCGGGAATTGTCAAATGTCTTGATTGTCTCATCTTGACTAAGTACATCATCATGAATTTGATCCTTTATTAAAGGTGAAGAGCACATTTTATACTTTAATCCAGTATTATTTATATGCTGTCTAGTCACATTAACGCTGCCCAGTCACCTGTCAGAAGCCTGAATTGACCACCTTTTGTAGCATGGACCACTGCCAGACATGCAGGAAGAGTGTTAATGAGCTTTTGGGAGGTACCGACATGGATGTGGAGCTATGCCAACTCCAGTGTCATGGCAGCCTGAATGAGATGTTCCCATAGATTCTTGATTGGGTTAAAATCTATAGAGGTTGGTGGCCAGGGGATTGGAGTAAACTCATCCTGGAGCTCATCTAAACATTCACATACAGTGTGAGCTATGTGGCATGTTGCAATTTCGCGCTGTTAGATGCCATTGTGCTGACAGTTGATCTATTGTGCCTTCCAGAATGACATAATCACCCAGACAATACCGTGAAAACATCCCTCAGACCAAGATACTCCCTCCTCTGGCATGCAAATTCAAGTCTTCATTGCTGTTGAAAAGGAGTCAGCATCGGTGCATTAACCAGGCACCGGCAATGGAGGATCATACACAGCAATGTTTGCTGAATGTTCATTGAGCATATGCTGTTGGTAGCCCCTTGGTTTATCTGAGTGGTCATTTGCATATCTGGTTCCCCATACACATCTCCACAGCTGACATGTCATGATCCATCACAGTTGCCTTGGTGCCAGTTGGATAGCACCATTTTTCCATGTATGGTATACTCTAACCTTGGCAGCACACAGTTTTTAAACTTAGCCGTTTCAGAAATGCATCCACCCTTCCCCCAAAAGCCAATGACCAAGCACTTTTGTAAGTCAGATAAATTACTGTTCCCATATCTTTGTATGCTCTCCACGGCTAGGGCTGCTACCTGCTGTTTGTGAGTGGTGATTGCAAGTTGACATAGAACATAGGCAGCGGTCCCATCAATGTGACTAGACTGTGTATACTAGAGACTTGTTTTTGGCTTGTTCGTCCATCAACAGGTAACCAAATGCAATGGTTGTTCTGTTAGAAAGGGATGGAAAAATCGTAACAATATCTCTTTCAATCTTCTTAGCCATTTGCACTTCTTTGTATGATGGAACCCAATGATAAGCTATTTATTTATTTATCCTGTGAATCTAGGACTTTACAGTGTATGAAAGATATTGTACCATTCATTAATTACAATACATATTCCTTGATTTTTTTCTTTTTTTCAGGCATAATTTTAACAAAAGATGAAATTATACAATATTTTCTTACTGTACACATTTTATAAAAACAGTCGTCGGTGCTGCTCAGACTGCCGCTGTTTAATTTTTCTTTTATAATATTTACATTTTCAAGTATATGAATATGTGGAAGTGGTAGTATTTTATTTTTCCTAAATAGTGGCTTGCATGATGATGTTTGATCTAACCCTTCCATTAATCTAATGATCTTTTTCTGCATTCTAAATGATTTCTGACCAGCTCCACAATTTCCCCAAAACACTACACCATATTTCAGTATTGAATGAGCATAAGCAAAGCAAAATATATGGTCCTGAGATTATCATGTGATAAACAGTTTCTTATTACTCTGATTACAAAACATGTTTTGCTCAGTTTTTTGTTCACATAGTCCACGTGTGTATCCCATTTCATATTTCGTTGAGTCCATATATCGAGAAATTTTGTACTCCCTGTTTTTTCAATTTTTTGTTCACTTATTTATAGTGGAGGATTAGCTGGTGTCCTTTTCTGGGTGGTGAAAATATCCATTGCAACAGTTTTTTCCAGATTTACACTCCTGGAAATTGAAATAAGAACACCGTGAATTCATTGTCCCAGGAAGGGGAAACTTTATTGACACATTCCTGGGGTCAGATACATCACATGATCACACTGACAGAACCACAGGCACATAGACACAGGCAACAGAGCATGCACAATGTCGGCACTAGTACAGTGTATATCCACCTTTCGCAGCAGTGCAGGCTGCTATTCTCCCATGGAGACTATCGTAGAGATACTGGATGTAGTCCTGTGGAATGGCTTGCCGTGCCATTTCCACCTGGTGCCTCAGTTGGACCAGCGTTCGTGCAGACTGCGTGAGACGACGCTTCATCCAGTCCCAAACATGCTCAATGGGGGACAGATCCGGAGATCTTGCTGGCCAGGGTAGTTGACTTACACCTTCTAGAGCACGTTGTGTGGCACGGGATGCATGCGGACGTGCATTGTCCTGTTGGAACAGCAAGTTCCCTTGCCGGTCTAGGAATGGTAGAACGATGGGTTCGATGACGGTTTGGATGTACCGTGCACTATTCACTGTCCCCTCGCCGATCACCAGAGGTGTACGGCCAGTGTAGGAGATCGCTCCCCACACTATGATGCCGGGTGTTGGCCCTGTGTGCCTCGGTCGTATGCAGTTCTGATTGTGGCGCTCACCTGCACGGCGCCAAACACGCATACGACCATCATTGGCAACAAGGCAGAAGCGACTCTCATCGCTGAAGACGACACGTCTCCATTCGTCCCTCCATTCACGCCTGTCACGACACCACTGGAGGCGGGCTGCACGATGTTGGGGCATGAGCGGAAGATGGCCTAACGGTGTGTGGGACCATAGCCCAGCTTCATGGAGACGGTTGCAAATGGTCCTCGCCGATACCCCAGGAGCAACAGTGTCCCTAATTTGCTGGGAAGTGGCGGTGTGGTCCCCTACGGCACTGTGTAGGATCCTACGGTCTTGGCGTGCATCCGTGCGTCGCTGCGGTCCGGTCCTAGGTCGATGGGCACATGCACCTTCCGCCGACCACTGGCGACAACATCGATGTACTGTGGAGACCTCACTCCCCACGTGTTGAGCAATTCGGCGGTACGTCCACCTGGCCTCCCGCATGCCCACTATGCGCCCTTGCTCAAATTCCGTCAACTGAACATACGGTTCACGTCCACGCTGTCACGGCATGCTACCAGTGTTAAAGACTGCGATGGAGCTCCGTATGCCACGGCAAACTGGCTGACACTGATGGCGGCGGTGCACAAATGCTGCGCAGCTAGCGCCATTCGACGGCCAACACCGTGGTTCTTGGTGTGTCCGCTGTGCCGTGCGTGTGATCATTCCTTGTACAGCCCTCTCGCAGTGTCTGGAGCAAGTATGGTGGGTCTGTTCTTTTTTCCATTTCCAGGAGTGTATAATCAAACTGTTTGCATCAAAGTACTGTACTATCTTCTCTGCGGTGGCCTTAATGTCATTCTCAAAGTTTTCTTTTCTATTTTCTGTGATTAAGATGCTGGTGTCATCTGCAAATTGATATATCTCACTGTTTTTACTTCTATGTAAATCGTTAACATATAGCAAGAACAGAATTGGACCCAATAGGAAACCTTGTGGAACTCCATGTTTGACCACTAATACCTCTGATGAGTTTTGACTGTCCCATTTACTTTATGTGTTATCTCTATGAGCTGTTTTCTTTCATGGAGGTATGATTTAATCCAGTTATGCGCTGATCCCCAGTTCTGAATCTTACCTAGTAATTTATCGTGATTGATGGTATCAAATGCTTTTGACAAGTCTAGGAATATACTTGAAGTATGTTCCTGCATATCTAGGGCCAGTAGCGTTTCATACAGAAAAGAGAAGATTGCTGTTTCAGTAGAGTGATTTCTCCTGAAACCATGTTGAGTTGCTGTTAGTATATTATATGTATTTATAAAATCTGACAGTCTTTTATAAAAGAGTTTCCCTAGAATTTTAGGTAACACACAGTAAAGAAACTGGTGTATACTTTGATACCTCTTCCTTTTTTGTGTAGTTGTTTAACTTTAGCAATTTTTAAACAGGTTGGAAAGCTGCCAGTTGAGAAAGATAGGTTTACAGGATACATCAGTGGTTCTGAAATTAAGTTGATAATTTTTTTTTTTTACTACAAAATGTGGTATGTTATCTATTCCTCATGAATGTTTTGATTTTAGAAGCTTTATTTCTTACTAGACTTCTTTTGTATTAGTTGTTACGAGAAATATTGTTTTTTTTTCTACCTGTTCGATTTTTGACGTTATTTGTGAGGGATGTTTATGGGTGACCTTTTGCTCAATAAGTTTTTATGTTACATTTACAAAATAACTGTTAAATGTTTTACTACTTCCTGTGGTTTGCAGATAGTGTGCAAATTTTCATTCAACTGTATATTATTAGTTTTTGTTTTGTTACTTCCTGTTTCTTTCTTTACAATATTCCAAACAGCCTTCATTTTATTGGATGCATTTCTTATATATCTGTCATTTTCCATCATTTTGGCACTTTTTATTACTTTCCTCGGAACTGTTGTATAGTTTGTAAAATACCTATCTTGTGTGACATGTTTTCGTAACTCCGTAGAGGAATTGTTTCTCTGCACATGATTTTCTGATACCTGTAGTGATCCATTTGTTTGTGTGAGTGAGTTTTGACCTCCTAACTTTAAGTGGAAATTCTGCATCAAAATGATATTTAAGCTCTCCGTCTAGAGGCCACAAGTGGCCCATCGGGACCATCCGATTGCCATCTCATCCTCAGTTGAGAATGCGGATAGGAGGGGCGTGTCATCAGCACACCGCTCTCCCGGTTGTTGTGATGGTTTTCTTTGACCGTAGCCACTACTATTCAGTCGAGTAGCTCCTCAATTGCATCACTAGGCTGAGTGCACCTCGAAAAATGGCAACAGCACATGGTGGCTGAATGGTCACCCATCCAAGTGCCTGCAACACCTGACAGCCCTTAACTTCGGTGATCTCACGGGAAGGCCGTTGTTCAAAATAATATTTAATTGTATCCATAAAGATATTTAATTTGTCAGATATATTTCCAGCACCATAAATTTGTTCTCATGATTCTTTCTTTAAATGATTTCTAAATGTTTCAATATTCTGATCTCATATGTACTTGTCTGTTTGTTGGCCTTCTAACATTCAGTATTGAAGCTTATGGTTTGTCCATAGTGGTCTCCAAGTGCAGTCTTTATTACCTCTGCTTTGTAATATTGTTGATTAGAGGTAATTATTATTTGGTCTATTGTGGATTTTGTAGAGCAGGTTTCTTGTGTTGAGGAATGTATTGTGATTTTCAAGTTATAAAAAACTAAGAGATTCAATAGTTCTGTTCTTATTTTATGGGGTTTGCTAAAGTCTGTGTTGAAATCCCTGCTTGTTTATTTTTTTACAATTGAAATTAATGTGTTGAACGAAGTTTTTTGAGTCTCCATCAGGAGATCTGTAAAGGCATACTACAGTTATTTTATGTTATGGTAATTCTGTGGATGATATTTCAAAATCTCTTTCACTATTTAGTGTCTTTAATTATTCTGTATTTTTGTAAGCTATTCCTTTTTTTAACAAAGATGCAATTTCAACCACATTGAAGTTGTTTTCTACAAGTATAGACTGCCAATTCATAGTTTGTCATGTTCACTGTGTGCAATGTATCTTCTCTTAACCAGTGCTCATTAAGACATAGGACAGAAACACCATTTAATTAATTTGAAAGCATTGTTTCCAATTATATTAATTTATTGCAGAGAGACTGAAGATTCTGATTACTATAGTATATACTGCATGAGAGTTTTACAAGTGATAAGTGACAATATTTGTAAATGAACAATACCCCAGAGTGAGTCTCTCTTTGAACCTAAGTGTCACACTGCATTTTCTATTAATAAATTTACAAAGACTAATTGAACTTTGCATAGATCATGGACTTATTCTCGAAACTACAAGATTTAAGAGGAGACCACAGAAGTTAATGACCCGGAAATGCCCTAATGTTAAAACGGAAGAGTGTCAAATAGACCATTTTGCAATGGATAAAAAGTACCACAAGGATATCTGTAACATCCAAGTCCTTCATGGGGTGAACATCGATTCAAATCATTACATATCAAAGATAAAAATTAAGTGAACCCCAAGAAAGAAAAACAAACCATGAGAATCCACTAGGAGGAGAAAATACGACCCCAACTATTTAGTAAATAATGAGTTGTATTCAGAGAAATCCAAAACATTTCCAAGCAATAAATTGGGAATGATTACTGATAAACTGATAAACATTGACAAAGAAATTGCCCCTGTCAGAAGAAGAAAGAAACATGCCTGGTGGAATGAAGAATGTGATAAAGCAATACAGAAAAGGCACAAAGCATCGCTGAATGACTAGCAAAAGAAAACAAAAATCTTGAGAAGAGCTGACTGTTGGCAGAAGACAAATGGTCAAGGAAGTCAGAAGAATCAAGAGAGACCATCAAATGAAACTTCATAGAGGAATAATTCAAACAATAAAAAAAAAGGGACTGTTATAGGACAGTCAAAAAACATCAATCAAAGTATACTCCACCCACGCTCATGATAAAAATAAAAATGGGAAACTAGCGCATAATAATCAAGACAATGCGAACATTCTAGCTGATCACTTCAAAGAATTACTGAATGTCGAGGAACCAAAAGAATACCTAGATTTCGAACCAAATTCAAAAAACAAAACACATCCAGAGAAGATTACACCACCAGATCTCATTGAAGTGATTGAAGCAACTACATGACTCAAGAACTACAAAGCAGCAGGGAAGAATCAAATGGTTACAGAGCTGTGGAAGAACACAAATAAACAAACACTTCAGAACCTCCATAAGCACATAGTAGACATTTGGAATTCTGAAAAAATGCCAAAAGAGTGGAATACAGCTATAATCCACCCAATACTCAAAAATGGTGGGGATCCACTTGCTCCACTTGGGGGGCGTCTCTGTGGCGTTCCTCTGGATCCCAGGACACATTGGTATCTGTATAGCAGCCGATATAGCGGCCAAGGCTGCAGTCTCTCTTCTTCAGCCAGCTATTCGCATGATTCCCTTCGCCGATCTGCAGAGTGTTTCATGTTGTTGTGTTGCTCTTTTATGGCAAGCACATTGGTCGACACTTCCCAATAATAAATTGTGGGACGTGAAAGCTCTTCCCTGTGCTTGGACCTCTTCGTCCCGAATGCGTCGTCAGGAGGAGGTAATTTTAACTAGACTCTGGGTAGGGCAGAGTCTTTTTAGCCATCAACATCTTTTAAGTGGCGATCCTCCCCCACTCTGTCCCCACTGCTCTCAGCTGTGGACAGTAAGACACTTTTTACTTGAGTGCCCCTATTTTACGTCGTTACGCACCCGTCTACAGCTGTCACCTGATATATCTTCCATTTTAGCAGATGACACGCACTCAGCCAATTGCGTTCTTGAGTTTATTAGTGGCAGTGAGATGACGTCAGTCATTTGAAGCTCTTTTTGGGGACAACAACCCCCTTCTATAGTGGTTTTTTAAGCTTTCCCTCTGTTTTTAGTTTCTCCAATTTTTCGAGTTTTGTTCCCATTGCTGCTTGTTTCCAGTTTCGTTTTTTTACCTTTTCGTAAGTCACAGACCGGGTGCTAATGACCGTCGCAGTTTTGCACCATAAAAACCATTAAAAATGGTGATAGATTGGATCCAAAGAAATGTTGGAGGATTTCACTGCTTGATGTCACATATAAGAACTTGTCTAGAATTATCTTTACAAGAATGCGGGAACAACTCAACCAAGAACTTGGAGAATATCAAGGTGGATTTCGTCCTGGAATAAGCTGTCCAGATCAAATTATCAGCCTTAAGTGGATCATGAAACTTCAAAGAGTGAGAAACAAGAGGTTGGTCACCACTTGTGTTGACTTCGAGAAAGCATATGACAGTATCCGTCATGAGTCATTACTTAAAATCCTTGCAGGATTTGGATTGCACCTGAAACTCGTTAATCTTATTGGACTCATCCTTAAGAATACTAAATCAAAAGTTAAATTCAGAGGGAAACTATCTGAATCATTTGAAATCCGGCGGGACTTCAATTGGGGTTGATCTCTCACCACTACTATTTAACTGTGCAATGGAGAAAGTCATGTAAGAGTGGAATAAGAAACGCCAACCAAACATAAAGATTGGCAGAAATATCAAATTCAATTGCCTGGCCTTTTCTAATGATCTAGCACTGCTCGCAAGTAGTTGGAAGAGGCTAAACACCAAATTGAAGAACTTGAAAAAATAGCAGCAAAGGTCTAACTACAGATCTCATTTGAAAAGACAGAAATTATGCCATCCTTCAAGGCTGAAACACCAACCATTACACTGAATGATAACAAACGAATTAAAATTGTAAATAAATTCAAATATCTTGGGGAGGTTATAAGTTGGACTTCAAATGAGAAAATGTCAGTAGAAAGCAGAACAACTAAACTAAAACAAGTGGAATACGTCACCTGGCCAACATACAAGAAGATGTCTTTCACTAAATGCAAAACTCAGACACTACCACTCCGCTATTAAATCTGAAGCAACCCATGCTAGTGAAACACTGTTCAAGATGAACACCAAATCAACCACAGACAAAATACAGAAGGCAGACAGAAGAATCCTTAGAACAGTTATAAACAAAAAATACCAAGTAGAGGGACAGTGGTGACTTTTACCTAATGAAGTTGTATACCAAGAAACTGGGTCAATAATTGACACAATGCGGAAAAGGAGAGTTGCTTTTTTCTGCCACATTTCCAAACTACCAAAACCAGGCTACTGAAACAACTGTTCACTTACTTTTGGAAAAGTAAGACCAAGAACAACTGGTTCAAAGACATTCAAGATGATTTAGGTGAGTTATGCTTAACAATGCAACAAATTGAAGGCAGGGAAGAGAAGAAGATCCTGAAGCACAGCAACACGAGATTTAAACTAAAGACATTTACACTCAAAAAATACACCATAACTGATTAAGAAAGGGCAGCCAGGATGGAAAGGATGAAGAAGTTTTGGAAGCAGAAGAGGAAAGCCAAATCCACAACTACCATTAAGACTTAAATGTATATGGATTGAACAAAGTGCTCAAATTTGGGTGTAAAATATGTAAATAAATAAATATATTTACATTAGTATGTACTCCATTTCCTCTCTGTTCATTTGATTATCCTTTAAATATTCATTGACTTAATTG
Organism: Schistocerca gregaria; assembly: GCF_023897955.1. NCBI lineage: Eukaryota > Metazoa > Arthropoda > Insecta > Orthoptera > Acrididae > Schistocerca > Schistocerca gregaria. Next base: position 429,103,873 of record NC_064923.1, read on the forward strand.
GCTGGTCGATGAGGTCATTTTCAAATAATTTTATGACTTGCAAATTGCATATTCATTACAGTGTATTCAACTGTAACTATTTCTTCTGCCATTTGAAATGTGCACTTTGGTACTTTTTTGACGTTAGCAAAATCACTTCAGGCTGTTATCAAAATTGTTGTGGTGCATAATGAGAAAGAAACATTGTCATTATACATACAAACAAATTGTTCTACAATTATAAGAGAATTTTTGTGAACATGAAGCAAGTTCACTTAAGTGAACCCCAAGAATTCATATTTTTGTTGGCATTCATTTTAAGGATGCTTAAGTAAAAATAGGCCACAATTTTAGGCACATTACAGCAGGTACAAGTGATGGAGCAACACATTTACAATTGAATGACAATTCTAAAATTTTATAGAAAATATTGTTGGTTTCCACTTTGGTGTTGACAGTGAAGCAACATTTCATGTAAGTGACAGAGATAATCATAGCACAGTCTGTGTATCAGATATTGAGAATATTCATGCTATGCGGAGCATAAGTAAGATTCTCCTTTACTATTATGTGTGGTCCTTTAGTTTCACAAGATAAACACTGCAGTGGGAGAAAGTTTTGAGCTTTGGATAGGTATCATTGGAGACCAAAATAAAATGCTATGCTCTTAAACACCCCCATCTGTGGGACATTACATTGCAACGTCTTTTTGTAGTCATGGCAACAGAAGGAATTTTTGTGTGAATATTGATAGAGTTAGTTATGCTTAGAAAAAAAGTGCCAATAAACTGATGAAAAAAGAACACAGTGTGCCTTGTATAATGGCTCTGAGCACTATGGGACTTAACTTCTGAGGTCATCAATCCCCTAGAACTTAGAACTACTTAAACCTAACTAACCTAAGGATATCTCACACACCCATGCCCGAGGCAGGATTCGAACCTGTGACCGTAGCGGTCGCGTGGTTCCAGACTGTAGCGCCTAGAACTGCTTGGCCACCCCAGCCGGCCATGCCTTGTATCGGACAGACTGCACTTGCAGTCCAATGAAATGCAAGATGCAGTTGTGCTGCTTCAAGTTGTGAAGGGCAAACATAAAACATGGGAAAGATGAAAACCAATGAAGATGATTGGTTGAAATTCAGCTACAAAAGATGTTTAGTATTTACAATATAAACAATATCATCATCATCATCATCAAGATTATCAGCTATTGTCATTGATGACTAAAAAATGAATTCTCCCAGAGTTTTACATGCACTATGATCTCCAAAGATTCACATGCATGTCGCTTCTTCATATTTTCTGTGTCACCTAATTACTTCCAATTAGTCCATCCGCATAGCCCCTTCTTATTTCCTAGGAGCCAGTAGAGAGATTCCTTGGTCCATCTGTCATCAATTTAATTTTCATTATTGTCATTATAATTCCTCCTCTTCAGTCTGTTCCATTTCAACCAGATGTGTACCCTGTTGCTCACTGAGTAACACTCAATTTTTAAATGCTTTTCACTTGAAAAGTTCATCTATCACTGGAGTTAAGTTAAAACTTGTAAAACACATTAATAGTTGACTTGCTGCTTTAGAGACATTTGAATTTCTTGGAAACTATTTAATTTACAAAAATCGCTCCAGATCAACTTTATTTTTTATTCTTTTTCTCTACATCCAGTCACTGCGTTCAACTACTCTATATAACAATGCATTGACCAGTTTTAAGATTTATTTGTCAGTTTGTACTGTTTTAATCCCAGTGCGTTGATTGTACATTATTTAATCTTATTAAAACTGAATTTCAGATCTACTTTCATACTGTATGTGTTAATAATATGTTAACTTTCATTCCTTCTTTCTTTTCCTAGTTTATGGATCTGAATACTTCCTCTAGGGCTGCTGAGAATACTTCTGTAGCTATGTAATCTCCTTGCCATAATCCTCTTTCAGTTCTGAACTTTCCACAATCCTTACGAAGTCTATTCACACTGTCCCAATAAAGTCTAATAGAATCTATACAATTGAGAAATACATTCTTAAGGAAAAACTAATACGTGTTGAACCAATATCCTGTCTTCCAAGGATTATTGGAACTGGTCAGATTTTTTCTGTATTATTAACAACTAATAGGTAATGTTACATTCAGTGACACAATTAAACTAGTATTTGGTGGAGAAAATATGGCAGCATCATTACTGAAATTTTAACTGGATTTGAAAGTTTTTTGATAATATTACTTACCATACAAACTACATTACTTGACCCAAAGCTCTTGAAGAAGAATTTTTATAACAGTCAGCTACATTGTCTATTTATATAAATAATGAACAGTGCTTTCTATCCTCATCATTTTGTATGTAAATTCTTTTGTCAGTTTCTCTCTTATCAGTTATGAATGTGTTTCAGATGCTTAACAATAACCCTCCCATGAACCATGGACTGTTGCAGGGGCAGCAATCTGGATGATTGACTGATCTGGTCTTGTAACATTAACCGAAACAGCCTTGCTGTGCTTGGACTGTGAACGGCTGAAATTAAGAGGAAACTACACCCATAATTTTTCCTGAGGGCATGCAGCTTTACTGTATGGCTAAATAATGATGGCATCCTCTTGGGTAAAATATTTTAGAGGTAAAATGTCCCCCATTCAGATCTCTGGGTGGGGACTACTCAGCATGTCATCGTTATCAGGAGAAAGAAAACTGGTGCTCTACGGATCGGAGCGTAGAATTCCAGATCCCTTAATTGGGCAGATAGGTTAGAAAATTTAAAAAGGGAAATATATAGGTTAAAGCTAGATATAGTGGGAATTAGTGAAGTTTGGTGGCAGGAGGAACAAGACTTCTGGTCAGGTGAATACAGAGCTATGAGCTATAAACACAAAATCAAATAGGGGTAATGCAGGAGTAGGTTTAATAATGAATAAAAAAATAGGAATGCAGGTAAGCTACTACAAAGAACATAGTAAATGCATTATTGTAGCAAAGACAGACACAAAGCCCACGCCTACCACAGTAGTACAAGTTTATATGCCAACTAGCTCCCCAGATGACGAAGAGATTGAAGAAATGTATGATGAGTAAAAGAAATTATTCAGATAGCGAAGGAAGATTAAAACTTAATAGTCATAGGGGCTGAAATTTGTAGTAGGAAAAGGAAGAGAAGGATGCCAACTAGCTCCCCAGATGATGAAGAAATTGAAGAAATGTATGATGAGGTAAAAGAAATTATTCAGATAGTGAAGGAAGATGAAAATTTAATAGTCATAGGGGCTGAAATTTGATAGTAGGAAAAGGAAGAGAAGGAAAAGTAGTAGGTGAATATGGAATGGGGGTAAGGAATGAAAGAGGGAGCCACCTGGTAGAATTTTGCACAGGGCATAACTTAATCATAGCTAACACTTGGCTTAAGAATCATGAAAGAAGGTTGTATACTTGGAAGAGGCCTGGAGACACTGGAAGGTTTCAGATAGATTATATAATGGTAAGACAGAGATTTAGGAACCAGGTTTTAGATTGTAAGACATTTCCAGGGGCAGATATGAACTCTGACCACACTGTAGACTAAAACTGAAGAAACTGCAAAAAGCAGAGAATTTAAGGAGTTGGTCCTGGATAAACTGAAAGAACCAGAGAGAGCATTAGGGAATGATTGACAAGAATGGGGGAAAGAAATACAGTAGAAGAAGAATGGGTAGCTTCAAGGGATGAAGTATTAAATGCAACAGAGGTTCAAGTAGGTAAAAGGATGAGGGCTAGTAGAAATCCTTGAGTAACTGAAGAGATATTGAATTTAATTGATGAAAAGAGAAAATATAAAAATGCAGTAAATGAAGCAGACAAAAAGGAATATAAACATCTCAAAAATGAGACCGACAGGAAGTGCAAAATGGCTAAGCAGGGATGGCTAGAGGACAAATGTAAGGATGTAGAGGCATATATCACTAGGGGTAAGATAGATGCTGCCTACAGGAAAATTAAAGAGACCTTCGGAGAAAAGAGAACCACCTGTATGTAGTTCTAAGAGAAGAAGGGAAAACAGAAAGGTGGAAGGGGTGCATAGACTGTCTATACAAGGAAGATGTAGCTGAGAGCAATATTATGGAAATGGAAGAGGATGTAACTGAAGATGAAATGGGTGATACGATTCTGCGTGAAGTGTTTGACAGAGCACTGAAAGACCTAAGTTGAAACAAGGCCCCGGGAGTAGACAACATTCCATTAGAACTCTGCCATCTGGTGAGCAAGATGTACGAGACAGGCGAAATACCCTCAGACATCAAGAAGAATATAACAATTCCCATCCCAAAGGAAGCAAGTGTTGACAGGTGTGAAAATTACCAAACTATCAGTTTAATAAGTCACAGCTGCAAAATACTAAAAAGAATACTATACAGACAAATGGAGAAACTGGTAGAAACCAACCTCGAGGAAGATCCGTTTGGATTCCACAGAAATGTTGGAACACGTGAGGCAATACTGACCCTACGACTTATCTAAGAAAATAGATTAAGGAAAGACAAACCTACATTTGTAGACTTAGACAAATATTTTGACAGTGTTGACTGGAATATCCTTTTTCAAATTCTGAAAGTGGCAAGGGTAAAATACAGGGAGCAAAAGGCTATTTACAATTGGTACAGAAACCTGATGGCAGTTATAAGAGCTGAGGAGCATGAAAGGGAAGCAGTGGTGGAGAACAGAGTGAGACAGGGTGTAGGCTATCTCCGATGTTATTCTATCTGTATATTGAGCAAGCAGTAAAGTAAACAAAAGAAAAATTTGGAGTAGGAATTTAAATCCATGGAGAAGAAATAAAAACTTTGAGGTTTGCCGGCAACATTGCATTTCTGTCAGAGACAGCGAAAGACCTGGAAGAGCAGTTGAAAGGAATGGACAGTGTCTTAAAAGGAGGATATAAGGTGAACATCAGCAAAAGCAAAACAAGGATAATGGAATGTAATCGAACTAAATCAGGTGATGCTGAAGGAATTAGATTAGGAAATGAGACACTTAAAGTAGTAGATGAGTTTTTCTATTTGGGGAGCAAAATAACTGATGATGGTCAAAGCAGAGGGGATATAAAATGTAGAATGGCAATGACAAGGAAAGCATTTCTGAAGGAGAGAAATTTGTTAACATAAAGTATAGATTTAGGTGTCAGGAAGTCTTTTTGGAAAGTATTTGTATTGAGTGTGGCCATGTATGGAAGTGAGACATGGACGATAAATAGTTTGGACAAGAAGAGAATAGATTTTGAAATGTGGTTTTACAGAAGAATGCTGAAGATTTAATGGGTAGATCACATAACTAATGAGGAGGTACTGAATAGAATTGGGGAGAAGAGGAATTTGTGGCACAACTTGATTAGAAGAAGGGATTGGTTGGTAGGATATGTTTTGAGGCATCAAGGGATCATCAATTTAGTATTGGACAGAAGTGCAGAGGGTAAAAATAATAGAGGGAGACCAAGGCATGAATACACTAAACAGATTTAGAAGGATGTAGGTTGCAGTTGTTACTCGAAGACGAAGAAGCATGAACAGGATAGAGTAGCATGGAGAGCTCCATTAAACCAGTCTCTGGGCTGAAGACCACCACCACCACCACAACAACAATCACTTTTGTTAACTGTGCCACTTACAGTTTTTGTTTAATGCACATCACCTGTTTTACTTTTAAATCACATTAAAAATGTAGTTAATATAATTACCAAGATACTATAACTTTTTTTCAGTGGTGAACCGCTGAAAAAGAAGAAACGATTAGATCCTGCTATAATAAAGCACCGAGAAGAACGTAGAAAGAAGAAATTAGAGAAACAAATCAGAAGGTTGGAAAAACATGCTCGACAACTTAAACCAATTGATGAAGTTGAGGTTCCACTGAAACTGGTTGATCAGAAAGAGTAAGTATTAGCAGACAGATGCCTTTGACATGCACATTCTTTGTATTCATGTCACTTTCAACTCCATTATTATGTACTGTTGTAAAATATACTGTTCAGTCACAGGATGCTTAGAATTTAAATTTATAAATTTCATGTTGTACTTACAAATATTATGACATAAATAACATATGCATGTATTCATATGCCAAATTATTTGACTTATTTTTGTATGAAAAATAACTAGTAAGATTATGAATTCAGTAAATATAGCTTCTGTGATACTACAAACATGTATATTCATTTGGCATAGGTTGTATGCTCGCCCTGCTCCTGAATTGACTACAGAGGAAATTGACCGGAGATCTTTACTAGTGAAAGACTGGGCTCGATACAAATACAAGCAATCATTGTATGATTTACAACAGATTGATCGGCAGTTATTTTCACAACAACAGGCCTTGGATGAGCTGCGTAAGGAATCAGAGGAATTGTATCAAGAAGCCATTCAGGTTAGATTGAAGCATATTATTTTGAGCCAGTGCAGTTAAGTTTTAAAACCTATTTATTTTATGGGAGTACTATGGTCAAGTTTTGGCACACACTATTTTAATTTTCATTATAACATTTATTCAGCTTAATCACAACTTTATATAATAATGAATGGATTTGATTGATCAGACAATTATTTTCAGATTATTAAAGCCTCATTACTGTGAGTTACTTCTCAAAAGTAGCACGAGCATAAAAACATTTTACTTATACTACATTTACTTATACTATTTTGGACAAGTTACTCATTGTAACATGTCTGTAATGACCTGAATATGATTTGATTACTAGGACATTCAAAACCAGGCATTCTTGTATCAATCTTATGCCAGAGATGTATGCAGCAAGAATATTATCTAAAGTTGGTGATGCTTCACAGACTTCTTGTCATGTCAGATTTGTATTCAGTCTCAGGCTTTTGAAGACTTCTTCTGTCGTCATTGCTAGGAGATTGTAGTAGGCTATTAGCTACTTTATTTAGTTTGACAAATTATGTCATAGAGATGTCATGAGGTTACAGAACTATAGAACTTCTTACACTGCCAGGGATTATGTCTATAACTGAAGAACATTGGTACCGATACTGAAGCATTTATTGAAACGTATCATAGCAAAAAGAAGCTTTGTAAGGGATCTTTGGATTCTTGCACCAAGATGCCATGACATTTACTCCCTAATGGTATTAAAGGTTAATAAATGAGAGAATTTAGGCTGAAGTGTGCAATTCACAATTACAATACTAAAAGTAAAAATAATTTCCATATAGGTTTTGTGCCCCTGCCTAGGGTTCAAAATAGTGTTTAATATTCTGTTACAAAAGCCATAGCAGTGTCATAAGAATGTTAACTCATGTCAATAGGCTAAATGTTCTTAAACCTTGGGCTTCATGTGGCATCAGTTTATCAAGGAAACTAAGAGAGGACTTTATTTAGCTCAAAGAATGTTCATTAATTTATTCACTCATGCACTACTAGCTTGTGAGCTATCACCTTTTTCCTTGGTTTTGCTGCAGCTGAAGGTGTATGTTTTTGGACATCTCTGTACAAGTGTGTAATGCAAGAGATTGTGTACTTCACTGAAAAAACAGTGGTAGTTCAGAAGCTCCTGGAATGTTTTCAGCTGTTACATGTGTCTATAAGCTACAAACTAATCAATGACAGGAGACTAGTTCTCATCCTCATTTTTTTTTCATCATCAATGTTTTTTTTTTTTTTTTTTTCATTTGTACCACTTCGTCAAGTAAGTAGCAATGTCTTGTTTCTGTGCTTTTAATCTGCAATAACTGGATAGTGAACTAAATGCAATCATATCCAGCGTTTCTCATTTAATTATTTTCAGAAATAGATACTATATCTACATGATTCATTGGCAGAAGTTCTTCTGAACAAATCTTAAATTCATTTTAATTCTTTAATAAGTCAAAGTAACAAAATTACTTTAATCCTCTATTATTTTGACTAGTTCTGGACTTAAATTTTGAATGATACAAACTACTCTTTATATTTTAGTCTTAACTCAGAGTTCACCATAAAACAGGTGTTGCCATCAAACACTTCCCTTTTCCAGTGATATACTGGAAATGGTTAGTAAATCCTCACCTGCTGATAGGAGCAGCAGAAATCAAACCTAAGCTTGATTCAGTAACTGACAGAATTAGTTGTTCTAACTCACCGGCAACCTGCTTCATCAGTACTTTCAGTTTTGGCATATTTCATCATTTTGTTTTTCAGAGATATTGCTTTTGATATTATACTTCCTTGTCCCTTCTGAATTATTTACACCAATTTAATCATCTATTCTGATTAAAACAATAGCAATTACAAACATTTGCTGCACTTTCAATGCATTCTTACAGTACTTACATTCTCTTCTTCTCTGTCTCTTGTGTCATCACCTGTACTTTCTTTCTGTGCTATTCTTTTAACAACATCCCATATTTCTTTTAATTTATTCTATGACCTGCCAGTTTCATATATGCACATTGATCAAATTTCTTGTATAGCGTTTATTTTAAACCTATGTAAATGGTTATATATGATATGTTGATTTACAGACAAGCACAAGACTGAGCTGTTGACCATAGTGTTGTCATTTATTAGATCCCCTTTGTGTTCAAATCACTTTGATACATGCTGCGCTCCAATGTTTCCATGATGTTTCATGGTATCATAAATTATTATCTTTTTGATAAAAAGTTTTTCAGAAACAATTACAAATTAATTGATAAATGTGATGAATTTAGTATGTAAGAAAAGATCACACTATAATGAATAAATCATGACAGGTGGGAATTTGTGCCAGACTGGGACTTGAGCCAGGCTTTCGTGCTTTTTGCGAGCAGTTGCCATACCATTAGAATATCTACACCTCCATGCCTGATTCATAATTTCATTGTCACTGATGCTTCCACCTATGATTGCTAAACATTACGACCAACAGGTTCTCCCACATTGTATGTGGAAATACCTAGGAGCACTGGAGGAAAAGAATTTGTGGATGACCAGCTCTCCCTGGTTTCACTTCAAGTAATTACATCTTCATTTATTTCATCACTATTGACATACTTCTTTTCACTTAATTCAATTCATAAATACCCCAAGGGGCAGGGTGAGCCATGTTACTCTACTGGCTCTATTCTCCAAAAGATGTTTTTCTCTAGTATCCCATAGGAGAAACTCTAGTAGTAATGTACAGAAATCATTGGTGGAAATGTCTGAATCAATGAGAGTTTGAATCAGGCTCAGATAAAGTAATAGGTAAGGGGCATCCTTGTAAACAGCAGGAAATCATGGTCTGAGTATCAGTCTCGCACAAATTTTAAGTAGTTGTGACATATTTTTTACACTGTAGGTTGATCATTTCTGTATTGTTGTCAATGATATCATTCCATGTCATGCATCATTAATTTCATCACTATCAACCTATTTTGTTGCATTTAATTCATGTAAAAGCTGTGATATGTTGTGGTAGTATCATCTTGAGATAGTCAAGTGGGAAAATTTGTGTAGCTGTTGGCACATCGTTAGTCACTTCTTTACAGGAAGACTCCTTTTTGTTTGACAGATGGAACATTTTTTTTATACATAAATATGAAAGTTTCTCCCTTCAGTTTATTGGATCTACATGAATATACAGATAGTTGACAATCTCCTGCATAAAAATTTTCTAGTATTATGTTACCTCAGCTAGGTCAAGACAACATTCAGCATTCATTCACTATTGCAATTCCTTGACAGTGTGTCAAGACAAGTGTGTCTTTCTTAGTCCTCTCATTTTGTGGGACTGAATTTTTTGTGTGATAAATCTGTAATATAACTGTCTGGAACTCTTGTGTTTGTAATAGTGTCTCCCTCAGCATAATGATTTTTTGAAGCACAGAGAATTGATCTTTTCATGCTGGTCCTCATTGCTCAAATTTTTTTTCTGTGTTCTGGCTCTTTCAGAAAATTTCTTATTCAGATTTGCATTTATATAGAGTAAGAGAATGCTGTTGTCATCCACAACCTGAGAGAATCAGATATAAGTTCGTCAGTAACCGCAATACTTCACAGTTTTGTTAAGTTATGGCCTTAATTTCCAAATATACCTCTGCATTCATCTGTGTGTTGTTCCTAGAAAGTGCTCATTTGTTCACTGTCTTTGTTACATGAAAAATGATGTGGTAGCAAATCAAGTATTATGTGACCAACCATCAGAAATAAAAAAAATTATGAGATATGACAGGGGAAATCTTCAAATTAAGGCCGGTTGCTACACTAAAATTATTTGCTTTTGAAGCTGAACAAAGAGAAAATTGATATAATGTAATTAAAAATCACTACATTATTCCTGAAACATAACAGAAAAAATTACACACAAAATGTCATTGTATATATCGGAACCTTGTAATTTCAAATTTCCTATGCTTGAGCCTGAATATTACTCACAATTTGCAGTTGTTGTGGCAACATCACAACAACATAGTAATTGTTGCTACACAATGAAATATACTCAAAATTTCAATCTGGATGTCCCAACTATTTATGATAGTGTTTACAGAGGCAGCATATTTTAATATGCTGCACTTTACATTTATTGGCTAATTTGTGATGAGCTGTAAATTGATGTCTGTAAACATCAAGCCTAGAGGAAAATTGTTTTCTGTTAGTTAATTTTATATGAATTATTCTTCTGATAATGAAAATTCTAAGAAAGAAACATCAAAGATGAAGAAAGGCAACCAGTTACCTCTAATGGAGTATTGGGTGATGTGACTAAATCAAAGAATGATGAAAATATTTAGGAGTAACAGAAATGAGATTAGTGACAAATTTGCTATAAAAATTGGGGACTGTATGATAGAGGAAGTGGCACTTTAAAACTAAAGTAATAATGATGGATGAGCAAGAGGGATGTAAGAATCAGAGCAGCACATCAAAAAGAACATGTATAACCATAGGAAGTTTACTAGTATTAACATAGACCTTAATTTGAGAATGTAATTTCTGAGAATATATGCCTGAAGCACAGCATTGTACAGAAGTGAATCATGGACTATGGGAAAACTGGAAAATAAGAGTCAAAATACTGAAAATAATGTAGATGGTGAAATGAGAAATCAGGAAGGTGTCTGCAGAATGGCAAATACAGAGTAGAAGAAGGATAATAGTATGAAAAGGATAGACTACCAAATAGATGAGATGTTCAGTTACAGACAGGCACAACAAAAAAGCAGCTATACATTTGAGCTTTCAGTCAAAAGGCCTTCTTTTAAAGTAGAATGCACACACACATTGTTGCAAGCACAACTCACATACACATGACCACTGTGTCTAGCCTCTGAGGCCAGGCTGTGAGTGACTGTCCCTGCTGGGGGAAGCAATTCATGGGTGAAGAGGGGGGGAGGGGACACAACGACTAAGGAGGAGGCTGTGGTAACTAGGGGGAGGGCTTCTAGGGTTGGGATGAGGATGAAGGAGGGTGTATTGCTGCTTGTGGGAAGAACAGAGTAAGGCTGCTAGGTGCAGTCAGGAGGTTTGAGTCGGTGGGGGGGGGGGGGGGGGGGGTTGTGCCTTGTACAGTAACAGATCTCGCATGCCTCGTTGCCTAGTCTCGCCGGTCATCTACATTCCTCTCATTAATCAGTGCCACCCAAGACTGGAACAACTTAATCACATTCTCTGCCAGCGTTTTGACTACCTGTTGTCACGTCCAGAAATGAGGAATATCATACGCATCCTTCTTCCCACCCCTCCCACAGTGGCATTCCACTGTCAACCAAAGCTATGGAATATCATTGTCTGCCCCTTGTTCATTCCTGCTCCCAATCCATTGCCTTGTGGCATATATCCCTGCAATAGACCTAAATGCATGACTGGTCTCATACATTCTTCCACCAATCTGGTCACAGGCATCGCTTATCCCTTCAAAGGCTGGGCCACCTGTGAAAGACATCAAGTGATCTACAAGCTAAGCTGTAACTGCTGTGCTGCTTTCCCATGAGCGTGACAACCAACAAACTGTCTTTCAGCATGAACGGCCATTGACAAACTGTGGCAAAAAGAAAGTTGCAGAACACGCTGCGTGACACAACATGCTTCACTTCAATGACTGCTTCAAAGCATGCACCATCTGGATCCTTCCTACCAACACCAGTTTTTATGAATTGCCTAGGTGGGAATTTTCTCTGCAGTGTATCATATACAACATTCCTGTAACTCCTTTGGCCCCAGCATTCACTAATCTGTATTCTCTACCCCCTTCCCTGCTCCCACTCCAGCACTACACAGCCTTATATTCCACCTGCACACCAACTAGTCCTTTCCCCCTCTTCCACTTCTCTCATTTTTCACTCCACCTACCCTCCCTCCCCCTCACCCTGCCTCCCCCATACCTTTCAACTACAAATAGCAGCCCTACCTTGTTCCCTGTATTTCCCTGCAAGCTCACAAAAGCAGCACTAAACTCTTCCCCACCCCTACCCTGCTGCCTCTCCCCCTCCCCACCACAGCCTCTTCCTCAGTGGCCAGAGACAGTGATCATGTGGGTGTGGGTTGTTCTTGCGTGAACATGTCTGTGCTTTGTACTTTAGGAAAAGGCCTTTTGGCTAAAAACTCAACTTTTCATTGTGCTTATCTGCAGCTCAGCGTCTCTTCTATATGGTGAGAAGCAATCTATCCTTTTCATAACATTTTCATTATTCCACATTGGATTTTCCATTGTTTTAATAGAAGGGACAGAACAATAGAATTTGGGTTAAGAAACCAGGAATAAATTCCATGGTGCCACAGGATGAGAGATAAAAAAAATGTAGAGGAAGACAGAGAATATATCTGACAAATAAAGTAGGTTGCTAAGTATAAGTGCTACACAGAGCTGAAAATATTGGCATTTCCCACCAGTTTGCTGCAGGTAGATGATCCCTTTCCTCCTCTCCTCTCTCTCTCTCTCTCTCTCTCTCTCTCTCTCTCTCTCTTTTACGGAGAAATGAAAAGGTATTTATTCTCATAACTTACTGCTACCATCCCATGGCTTAGCATTTCTCTATTTCACTACCCAGTTTCCTCCATTAAACACTCAAGTTCAGCAAAATGGGAAACAAAATTGGTGAAAATTTCCTTTCATTGTTCTTTTTTAATGTACTTTATGTTTTTATTCAATTGTATAGAAAGGAAACTAAAAACTATCAGTTTTATGCACTGTTAGTTCCAGTTTGATGTGAAATATGCACATTTGTTGCTATTCATGCCTCCAACCACACATTTTAATTATATTTTTGTTGCAGATTGACCCAGCATTGCTTCCTTTCACTAAGAAAGGCCCAGTGCTTACTCCACCAATTAAAGATTATGAAAGTCCTGATGGAGAGTATATTGATACGTCAAAGAAATGGGGGAAAACATAAACAGTGTCATGGATTACTTGACTGATGGACATTTAGTTTGGTGCAAATGACTGGCATGGTCAATAGAATCTGTTATTGTAACTCTGTTAGGCAGCATGTTCTTATTTTCTGAAGAATTAGAACCTGCAGTGTATTTTCCATGGGGATTTTTAAGGTTTTGTTAAGTTCATGTTATTTAATGTTGCAAAATATCTTGGTAAAACTGAAATTTATAATTTTATGAGAAATTTTAAAACTACCAATCTCATTTATAACTTTACTAAATGTTAAGACTCAATCTTGTTTGAAACAGAGAGGCACTTACCATATTATGGAAGATGCATAGTCTGTCATAAGCAGAAAATTTAGTTCTAAATTTTGTCATTCCCATTTGCATAATAAATTTCAACATTAAATTGAACTTGTGTTTTAGCTGCATTAAGGTGTGATATAGAGTACTCAATATAATAGAACAAAGAAAATAAAAATAATGTATTTATTAAACATTAGTTATAAAATAATGCATATAAAAAATAATACAAGTTTTGTAACACAAAGTAAATGAATGATCTGCCATCTCAGGTTTGCTTATCATTTAAACAAAATGAAGTTTGCAATAATGTGTTTTGTGCTAAAGTTGAATATTTCAGTTTTTGTTACTACATTTTCTACTGAGTATAGATATTGTTTGTAGTGCTAGTAAGTACAAAGTTCACTCTATCACAGTCTTTAAGCTATCTATGCAAGTGCATATACAGGCACACAGGATTCATTTTAATTACTAATTATGTATAACAAGCTCCTTGAAACTTACTTATTGAAATTTGAAAATAGAATGCCATGTAATAGGCTTATATGTGGAAGCACCATAAACTGAGTGGACATGAAGCTCATTTTGGTATGCTGCTCAAGGCAATATGATCTACATACCACTGAGACTAGCTTATCCTTTATAGAAATCTGCATGTGAAAATGAGATAATTCAGTATGATTTTCTACAGTCTATCTGTTAATATATTATTATTTATTTTATTGTAAAATCTTATAGCCTACTTATTCCATTACTGGTAGCCCTTAAACTAATCTGGTACATCCCATAACACATTATGCACTCTCTGAAAACAGTGAAAATATTTTGTAGGTAAAATGCACTGGCACAGTAGCTGTCAGATTAGTACGTGAGGAAATTTGAACATTGCATTAGTAGCTAACATTTTACAAAATAAGGACAGCATTAGCAGAATATAAAAACAGTGTAGTTTATATATGGCAAATATGGACACAAAATGGTTATCACATTGTTTAAAGATGGCAGGCAAATTTAAACTTGAAGCTAAACCACAACTCATACTTCTCATGTGTATCACCCTTCAGTGTTCTAAAGCTCTCTCTACAAACACACTGAGAATTACACATTTCAAATTTGCTTTTACTAATGCAGTTTAGATTTCTGTTCCTCCTTGTTATATTGTACTGATTGTATTGTTAATGAAGTAAATGTACTTGCATGAAAGCTTTTAGCGACAATTTCCAGATTGATAAATATAACAGTAAAATGTCCCTTCATATTTCCCTTCCCAGTTGTTAAAGCAGATTTCAAGAAGGCATTTGTGCCTGTGCTTAGCTTTATACATGATGTAGGTAAGCGATAATTGTTTACAATGCTCCACAGTGGTGCAGGTGAAGTTGAAATGAGCAAATTGATACAGGATATTTTTGATCCATCAAGACAGGAAACAGCCTCAAATAGGTTCCAGTAGCCACCTAAGCTACAGGGCATGCGCATTGCTTGAAATTTTGGCAAAAGTCATTCTTGAATATTAAAAACCCCATGTTCTTGCACTTATACAATGTAAGATTAACACAGGGGTAAATTTTACCCCTTAACATTGTGAATTTTAACAGCATATAATTAACAATTAAATTATTTTGATTGTTCGGCCTTCTTACTATGAAACTACTGTGCTAGTAAGAGTTACATTTTGATTGAATTGCAAATGTAATTAGCTTTATTTCTTTCATTAAACCCATGGTAATGTTAATCATATATTTTGTAAGCACATGGAGAAGGGGTATAACATATTCTTGGACAATTAGGCAGAAGATCATGTGAGCCAAAAGATCATGACGAGTACACATGTTTTAGCAGAGGGGGTTCAAAAATGGTTCAAATGGCTCTGAGCACTATGGGACTTAACATCTGAGGTCATTAGTCCCCTAGAACTTAGAACTACTTAAACCTAACTAACCTAAGGACATCACTCACATCCATGCCCGAGGCAGGATTCGAACCTGCAACCGTAGCAGTCGCGCGGTTCCAGACTGTAGCGCCTAGAACTGCTCGGCCCTTCCATCCGGCTAGCAGGGGTGGGTTTTGTAGGTTAATTTAAGGATGTTTCTTGGATTGATAGACTACAAATGTGTTATATAATTTTGTTTGTCTCCACTTCACCTACACCACTGTGGTGTGTTTGAAACAATTACCATTTATACTCTGCATGTTACAATCTAATATTTCAGTAACATATGAATGATTTTGACTATTGCCACAAACAATTTGAGACCCATGGGCCAACATGCCATCTTAAGATACTATTATAGCATTCAGACTGGTAGTTCTTTCATCATTATTACGTCAACAATTCTAAAATTAGTGTATTGCACACACAGAGCTCTTCATGAGATACATTTCCTATGTGGGGGGGAAACACTACAGTTGGAAGCAGCTAGTGTTTAAAATTACTCACTACTTACATTAATTAAGAAAACTTTTTCCAAAATGTGATGAAAATGTCATTGAATTTCTTTTGAATTAATATTAGGAGTATCTGGTCCCACAAAAGATATTGATACCAAGTTTTTGTACTTGTGTAGAATTATGACTGCAATCACAAAACATAGTTGCATTAATGATGGACATGAAGAGTATAACCCAATGGCTAGTTCTAATTTAATTCAGCATCTATATCCATTACAATACTACATCCTTAATGTTACATTAAACAGAAATAAACTATTGCATGTGTGTTAAACTACCCTGTAGTGACCAGTAATAGCTATACTAAATGAATATATAGGCTACACAGTTTTAATTCTGCAGAATACCTCTTCTGTGTCAATGCTCTGTATCTAGAAATAACAGTATCACAACAAATTCCATATTAATAATCATATTTAATACACAAACTTAGATACGTTATAGAAATTTTCTGAAATTTACGCATCAAAATGTGCTCCTCTATTGATTAATACTTTTTGTGCAGTATGTGCAATACTCCACAACATATTTTGTACATTTGTTCATTGTACACTTTAGGCCAGTGACCCACATACTCAGGACACCTGCTTATTCAGTGCAAAATGTAATCATTAACACATCAGCTGATAATTAACTTGAACGCACCTTGAAAGCTTAATACAACTGAATACAGAAAAACATAAAAACAATTACTTCACTTCCTCCATCTGCCCTTACTAGGAATTTCAGCACTGGTAGCATTCATGTATCAAATGATATCTCCTTTCAAAAAATATATATGAATATAAATAATTGGTTTTATTACCACTAACTACTTCTGCTCTGAAGTTGTGTCACTGAACACTTTATAACATCCAGACCAATCTAATTCACATATCACACTTTCAACTGGTTTCAAATTCCACTCATTGCAACAGCAGTATCAGTATCAGCAGAATGTGTACTCTCGTTTGCAGATAGGACAATTATCAGAGGTCTTGAGGCACAGTCGTAAGCACTCTGCGTGGAACATGTGCTGGCAGGGTGTAACACGTGCTCTGCGTGGCATAGGACTGAGGCAGACAGCACACACATCATCATGTGCTGCCAGCTCTTCTGGTAAAGCAGGCCTGAAACGCATCAGAACTGCCTGTTCAGCACGCAGCTGCCGCAGTGGACCCAGCCAGAGCTCTCGAAGCCGCAGGTGCACGTTGAAGTACAACGCAAATACGACCAACCGTACCCAGCCTGTAAAAGATGCGATGTTTAGATAACTGAGTATTATATGAGAATCTACATCATAACTCCCATAAAGCACTCTCTCTCTCTCTCTCTCTCTCTCTCTCTCTCTCTCTCTCTCTCTCTCTCTCGCACACACACACACACACACACACACACACACACACACACACAGATACACACACACACACACATACACACACACACACACACACACACACACACACACACACACACACACACACACTTGGAAAACAATTGCAAAATGTCAGTTTGCCAAAAGAATTTATCAGGTCACAACTGGCACATTCCACTTACATCGAAGTACACAGAATGCTAGAAAGATTGTTAGTCTAAAGAGTAGGGGAATCTGCTGAAATACTCAAGGGAAAAAAACAAATTTCGTACAAATGACCCAAAATACACACATTATAATATGCACCTACAGCAGCAGTGCCTTGGAAAAGGTACTTTACTTTTTTGTCCCCAAACGTATAACTTATGTTAAAGTAAATCAAATGTCTACAGTTTCACACGTGCTTAAAATGTTATTTCATTTTTCAGTCTCAGTACATGATAATAGTCATGTTAACTCTTCTGTAAGGTGATCATTTCCAGCTTACTTCCTTAGTCACCATAGTCACAAACATAAAATACTTAATTTTTACTTAATTCATGGTCTGCTAAAGAAACCAAAATGTTATATTGCCTGAATGACCACATATTTTGATTTTTAGGAACAACATGTTGCAGCAAAAATTTCACTAAAAAGACAGTTTATTAAAAAGTTTTTGGATTACTTTTCTTTTCTCACTTCCTCATAGTATTCCAATGAAGAAGCCACATCACAGAAATACAGTTAAAAAATTAAATAACATAAACACAAAGATTGGTACAAGAATGCAACAAATGATATATTTATTGTGAACACTGTAAGAGTTTTATACAGAAGTTTATTGATTCTTGCATGAAAAGGACCAAAAATGTGTCTGCTGCAAATTGCAGCCCAAACAGTAACTTTGGGAGAATGAAATGGTTTCACTTCACACAAATGAGGATTTTCAGAACCCTACAAGCGCCAGTTTTGATTATTGATGAATGCATTCCGATGAAAGTGTGCATCATCTGTGAACCAGATCAAACTGATCATTGCCAGAATATGGTTCACATAGTTGTATCTTATCACATGGCAGGTGTGGCTGTGACCTAGCAACTTTGGATTTTGGATGGAAACATGTAGATTGTTTCTCAGTATTGCATGCATGCTAGAACTTTCCGACCAGTTTCTGCTGCAACTCTTCATATGGATTTCCTTTGTTGTTGCTGAATAAGCCTAGGGACTAGGGCAACATTTTCAGAAGTAATTACAGTTGTCCTGGGGCTAACATTCCCAATTAGATCATCAGACATGCTGCCTGTCTGTTCAATTTGGGGAAGAGCTTGTGACAGAACTTACCTGGATTTTGTGGTCTTATTCTCAGTAGCACAAATCTTGATCATCACAAAGTTAAAAATCTAATTCATTGTGGGATGGCGTTTGTTCATTGATGTACATGGCACCATATTTTTTATGTCATATACGCACACATTTTATTTGCTGCAGAGATCAGTTATTAATAATGGTGACCAGTTTTTACACTATGAACAGTAAGTAACAAAGTCTTCAGCCAGCATGCATGATCATATTGTTGAAGTTTTTAAACTATAACAAAAAATGAACAGTTCACAGTTATCTAAAAACAACGCAATTCTAAACTACCACAGTCCTTTAGCAATTTGTTAAAGACAGTTATACTTCGGTGATACATTTAAGTGAGTCCGTCACACAAATTACTGAATCCAACAATAGTTCACTCCACTGACAATTACATTTCACACTTCTGGTAATTATAATGTAGTTCATTTCAAATGTTCATTAATTTAGGTTACAAAAAAATCTCTCTTGAGTAATTAAATATTAAAGTTCTTTAGTTTTGTGGTTTCAAGTATGCATACTCTCGTGTACAAGGTACAGGTGATTGTGGTGTGAGTCAAGCAATGAGGACACATTCAACATAGATATTACTCATTAGATTTCAAACTGCAGATTTATTGTTTCATGACTGGATGGTCTAATAAAGATTGTTATTTTGAAAATTACATAATGGTTTAAAATTTTGCTGCATTGAAATTTTTGATGAGCTATAAGAACTAACAGAATTCTGAATTTAACAAAAATGGTGCTGGTTACTAATTTAGAAAAGTGCATTGGTACTACTGTTCTTCTGCAATGTGAATCCCCCTCATGTAGATGTATTAGTGCCATATTGCCAATCATTGTAAAATACACTGGTGTGCAAAAGTGATGGGATAGTGATATGCACATACACAGACAGTGCTAGTATCATACACACAAGGCATAAAAAGGCAGCACATTGGCAGAGGTGTCACTGGTACTCAGGCAATTCCTGTGAGCAGGTTTCCAACAGATTATGTCCTCACGACGGGAATTAATGGACTTATAAGTGGAATGGGAGTTGGAGCTACATGCATGGGACATTCCGTTTCTGAAATCATTAGGGAAGTCAATATTCTGAGATCCACAGCATCAAGAGTATGCTAGGAATATCAGATTTCAGGCATTGCCCCTCACCATCGACAATGCAGTGGTTGATGGCCATCACTTAATGACTGAGAGCAGTGGCATTTGCATAGAGTTGTTAGTGCTAACAAACAAGCAACACTACATTAAATAACAGCTCAAATCAGTTTGGCACATATGACAAATGTATCCATAGTGATAGAGCGGTGAAATTTGGCAGTAATGGGCTAAGGCAGCAGACAACCAACGCAAATGCCTTTTCTAACAGCATGACATTGCCTGCAGCACCTCTTCTGGACTCGTGACCACATCAGTTGGGCCCTAAATGACTGGAAACCCATAGCATGGTTAGATGTCTCCCAATTTCTGTTGGTAAGAACTGACAGTAGGGTTTGAGTGTGATGCAGACCCCACAAAGCTGTGGACCAAAGTTGTCAACAAGGCAGTGCACAAGCTGGTGGTGGCTCCATGATGATGTGGGCTGTGTTTAAATTGAATGGACTGGATCCCCTGGTCCATCAGAACCAGTCCTTGACTCAAAATGGTAATGTTTGGCTACACAGAAACAATCTGCAGCCATTCATGGGGCCTTCACATTCCCGAACAATGATGTAATACTCTCAATTATTCATAATTGCTTTGAAGAGCATTTTGGACAGTTAAGAGTTAATGATTTGGTTCTACACATCGCCCAACGTGAATCCCATAGAACATTTATGGGACATAATGAGGATGTCAATTCAGGCACAAAATCCTGCACCAGCAACACTTTCGCAAGTGTGGACAGCTGTGGTTCAATATTTCTGCGGGGGACCTCCAACAACTTGTTGAATCCATGCCACATCGAGCCGCTGCACTAAACCAAGCAAAAGGAGGTCCATCACAATATTTGGAGCTATCCCATGACTTTTGTCATCTCAGTGTACATGAAATTATTAATTAGTGACTTAATAAATGTTGGATGTCAAACTGTGCAGAAAAATTCAGGTAACAAAAGTAAGTAGTCGAAGTCCCGAATCTGACAGTGATTTTGATGAAATCTGTGAAGAAAAGTGGTACTAGTTCAGAACTTCAAGTTTAATTACTGTAGAAGACAATTAGTTTTAGGTAATTTAAAGTACTTTACAGGAAAGCGGGAATGCTTAACGTTCAAATGGTGTTTGTTACTTTCCTCAAATCTAATCATTAGCTCATAGGTTTTTTTGTGCATGTAATGAATTGTAATCCTAACTACAATTAACTGTAACTTTTAATTGAAAGTGTTGTAATGAAAACTAATTACACAAATGGTATCAGAACATGTATAACAATAATCTGAATAATGAACTGCAATGAAATCTAGTCTAATTAAGAACTTAAGATTTTTAAGTGAGTGCTGCATATTACTAGGAAGACATACTGAAATTAGGATAAAACTTTGTGAAAAATTTGGTAATTTTTTTGGATTAGAAAAACAAAACTGGTGGGAAGAATCCGCATTGCTATTGCCATAAGTTTATGAATGGTTTTCACATCAGATGTTTTTGGAACATTAAGTCATGTTTGAAAACTGCACCTTGTTGTCATAATACTGTTTTCTAACCTGTGATACTCCAGTATCAGAAACACATCTTGTTCCATTGAATACATGATTTCAAACCCTTTGTAAAGTATACTAACCTAACTGATCACACTGAGCTTCAGAGTACTATTTTTGGGCACAATGAATTGAAATTACAGTGCCGTCTGTTAGCAGAAACTTCTGTGTAAGATTCTTTCAACTTTCACAATAAGTTTACTGTTTGTTGCATTTTTCTTTCAGTCTTTGTTTTCAAGTTACTTACTTTTAAAATCAGGAAGCACTTCATTGGACGCCTGCTATTTTGAAGCACATAAAAGAAAGTATAGTCTATTGCTATTTTGGGATCTGTAACACCGATTTATGCTTTTCATGACCAATCATCTTAGCCATAAGGCTGTTTGAGCATTCCTCCAGGCCAGTCTCTAACATCCACTGTCACTGCTTATTTGGAAAATCAGTGACAGTTTCTGGAAATCAGTGATGATGCAACAATATGAAATGCTGTCAATGAAAGCTGGTCAGAACCGCTGCACCTGCTATTCAATGAACATCTCATGACTTATGAAACTTTGTGCTAGACTGGGATTCAAACACAGATATTCTGCTTGTTGGAAGCAGTTTATAAAAATGAGCTACTTTGATTCTGTTTGGTGAAATGAAATGTCGTGTGACGAGGGCCTCCCGTCGGGTAGACCGCTCGCCTGCTGCAAGTCTTTCGATTTGACGCCACTTCGGCGACTTGCGTGTCGATGGGGATGAAATGATGATGATAAGGACAACACAACACCCAGTCCCTGAGCAGAGAAAATCTCCGACCCAGCAGGGAATCGAACCCGGGCCCTTTGGATTGACAGTCTGTCAAGCTGACCCCTCAGCTACCGGGGGCAGACATTCTGTTTGGTTAGTTGCAAAGAATTTAATTCAAATGATATATGTACACCTGTGGCTGGGTAGCGCCAACCCTCCACATAATCCATTACCTAGAGGTGCTACTCGCACACACCTGTTAGGAGAACATCTAGTTACAGTGTTCGAAAATCATTGATGGAAACAGCAGTGACAAAGACAGTTAACATCTGGTCTGTGAGCTTGCTCAGAGTGGATAAATGGTTAAGATTACTGCTTGTGAAAAGTTAGGAAACCTGAGTTTGAGTCCCAGTCTGTCACAAATTTTTGTTTCTCACAATTTATTCATTATATTCCAACTTCAACATTTCTGTCTTGTTTTCAATTATACAATTTCATGCCATCTTACCTTTATTCATTTCATACACATTGATTCATTCATTTCAAATTAAGTGAGTTTAATTCATTTGATACAGGAAATGCTTTTATTTAGGAATGAACAAATATCATAAATACTGAACGGTTTGTTATCGCATGCTTACCGGAGAGACTTTTAAACTGAATTTCCACAATAAATCACTATATTATGTTAGTGAATTCTAAATGTTAAAACAGAGCTATTATTTATCTGCCTGCCTGTGTTGGAAAGCAGCTAGTATGGAAATTCTTACTTCATTTATGAACAGAGCAATGCCTTGTAATAGGATTCATGCACTCTCTTGAAGACAAATGAGGAACTTCCTTTACTTATATTATCAATGTGCCTCATGTAGCATCCACTAGTCTGATGTCAATATAGTTGCACGATGTTGTGTGAAAGATCTCAGGATAGCAGTGAAGTATTAGAAATTTTCTCTTTCCATTTTAGTAATTCATCTTGTTATTGAATTGACAGATAATATGCAGCACATAGTTAAATGAAGTAAGTAGGAACATTGCTATTATCAGATCTTTAATTTTAATACATATTTCTAGTTTTATTGTTCATTTGATCTTATTTTTTTATTGGGTCTCTTCCAATGCGCACTATGCTTCTTTTTCTGTTCTTCTGTTCATTCAATATTGTTCCAGTTGGGCATCACACTGAATCTGTGTTTGATAATTTGTATTAGTGTTTCACAAAACTTTGTGCATACATTTATTGTACCCATATTAATCTTTTTTATGTTGTATTTCCTGTTGTATAGTTATTGCTTCTTTCAGGTCACCTTTTACCTTTGCATTTCATTTTATGGTCTCAATCTAAGCATTAGTGAATTTTTTTTGGAGTACCACAACTTATTTAGGTAATTTTATTGGTTCTATTCTTTTAAAATGCTTCTGTTTTAAGGAACAAACCAATAACAAAAATACTTATTTTCATAACCTAATACTTAAAAAGTATACTTCTGAATTTCCTTGTATGCTCTAATCTATACATTCCTCCTTCAGTGTATTTTGGCCTAAAAGTTTCCTGGCACATTTTTCTTCTGTCTCTTGAATTTCTTCAGTGCCTGTCTTTCTGTTTAAAATGAATGTATCAGCCACATAAAGATACTGCGGTTTTATGACCATGCTGTAGTGTCTCAGTTTTGTCTATTTTTAGATGTATTTTGTGTTCAAAATATCTCTTGCAAGTATGGGATCTGTTTCCGGTTTGTGGCAACGTATTTTGTAACCAGTCTTTCCTAGACCAGTCTCTTAAATCGTTGCACCCAAATACTTGAACTGATGAGAAACACTAAATTTTGTATGATCTGACAGAATCAGGCAACAGAGACATAGTGATCTGTATTATTTATTATAAATTATAATCATCTTGATCACAAAACAAAGTAACAAAGTAATAACAGCAAGATGTAACCAGTTCCTGCTGACTAGCTACCATTCTCATATCAAGCATACACTGTAATTATCAATGAAAATAATTAATTTTTGAAACTATAATGTAGTTAGATAGATAAAAAAGCTATTCACCAAGTGGTGGCAGGAGAACACACGTATAGAAGGTATTACAACTTCCAAGCTTTAAGAGCCATTGGCTTCTTCTTTTAGCAGAAAAGTTGAAGGGCAGTGAGGTTTACTCTTATTAACTCATGTCCAATGTTTTGCATATTACCCCACCTTCCACCTTTAAACTCTCACATTTTCAAATCTCATCCTGTCTGACATGTCTTCCCTGACCTGGGGTTCTGGTGATTTTTCCTAAACCTCACCAGTCCTTTTACTTCACCCCTCTTCCTTCCCCTTCAGTCCTTCTGCCAGAAGAAAGAGCCACTGGCTCCAAAAGCATGCAAATTGTAATATCTTTTATGCATGTGTTCTCCTGCTGTCACTACTTTATACACTATATTAGTACCCAAGCACAGTGCCAACCATGACAAAATCCATATTAAACATAACTTGTCGTAGACTGTTAGTCTACAAAACATACTGGGTTTATATGCTAAAAGGCATGCTTTGACCCCTTGACCTCTTTAATACCAACAAGTCACATGTTGTAATTCTTCATGCTTTCCCGGCGATCTGTTGACATCTTGGATATTCGGGAATCCAGCTGGATGTTCGCGTCGTTCTCGCACGATATTTCAACAGCGTGCCTCGCTATCTTCTTCAGGTGCTATCTGAGACTGGTCCATGGGTAGATCGAGTCCAGTATTTATGCCTGGGAGGAGCTGGGCGTTCCCTAATTGGTCCATGCCGGGTCAAGTGTTCCATCTGTGGTCCGCACCCGCCAGACTCGGCTTCAACGGACCCCTCCAGTCGCAGATGTTCCGACTGCCGTCGGCGCCTGTTCTGGCCATCCTCAACGGATGTGGTTATCATCTGAGGTGTGTCAGACCCGGTCTGAGATGTTGGGTACTCTCTAATTGGTCCGCGCCGCGTCATGTGTTCCATCTGAGGTCTGCACCCCCCAGATGCGGCTACATTGTCCCTCTCTGGTCGCTGGTGTTCCCTCCGCTGTCCGCGCCTGGCCTGGCCATCTTCTGAAGTCGAGTTCATGATCTGGGGTGTGTCAGATCTGGTCTCCAATGTCCGACACCTTGTCTCACGGCTGCTCTCTCGGTCTCCACTTCTATTTCTTGTAGAATCCCAGAGTGTCCTACGTTGAGTTTTCACAAGCTCAAGCACTGGATTCCAGGCAGTGCTGATTTGGTATCCCGAGTCACGGTTGATTAGATTGTCTGTGACCTTAATCTCAATGGCTTCTTTAATGACACTGTCCCAAAATCTTGAGGTCTGTGACACAATCTTGGTGTCGTTGTATTCTATTGAATGACCAAGTTCCAAACAATGCTCTGC
This sequence comes from Schistocerca gregaria, assembly GCF_023897955.1. Taxonomy (NCBI): domain Eukaryota; kingdom Metazoa; phylum Arthropoda; class Insecta; order Orthoptera; family Acrididae; genus Schistocerca; species Schistocerca gregaria. The sequence goes on from NC_064923.1 coordinate 429,129,390, forward strand.
TATGGCTGATTTAGTTGCCTGTCTGAGTCTGGTATGTCTCTGGTGTTCTTTAGACCTGATGTTCACAGTTCTGGTGGTCTGGCCAATGTATGACATTCCACACTGGCATGGTATGTTGTAAATACCTGGCTTGCGTAGCCCCGGGTCATCTTTTACGTTCCCCAGCATAGCCCTAATTTTGGTAGGTGGGCAAGATATGCTCTTGATGTCATATTTCTGGAGAATTCTGCTGATCTTGGCAGAGCTTGTGAAAACTCAATGCAGGACACTCTGGGATTCTACAAGAAATAGAAGTGGAGACCGAGAGAACAGCCATGAGACAAGGTGTCGGACATTGAAGAGCAGATCTGACACACCCCAGATCATGAACTCAACTTCAGAAGATGGCCAGGCCGGGTGTGGACGGCGGTGGGAGCACCAGCGACCAGAGAGCAACAATGTAGCGGCATCTGACGGAACACACGACGCGGCGCGGAGCGATTAGGGAGCGCCCAGCACAAAACAGAAGTGGAAATCGTAGTAACAGTCAGGAGATAGAGTACCCAACATCTCAGACTGAGTCTGACACACCTCAGATGATAACCACATCCCTTGAGGATGGCCAGAACGGTCGCCGACGGCAGTCAGAACATCTGCGACTGGAGGGGTCCGTTGAAGCCGAGTCTGGCGGGTGCGGACCACAGATGGAACACTTGACCTGGTGCGGACCGATTAAGGAACGCCCAGCTCGCAAACCAACGCACACTGACTTATACCTACAAGGCAGCAGTTGCCACCATCCGTCACAGAAGAATGGAGTGCTCAAAACACTGGTCCACAGAGCACAAACTCTGTCAGATCCTGATAGTCTGGCCACAGAAATAGAACACTTACAATCAGTGTTCAGCAGGAATGGATACTCCTCTAGAGATATCCAGAAGGCACTTCAACCTGCCAACCGGCCAAAGGAAGCAGAAGAAGAACCAGAAGATGGCATACCTGCCATATGCCGTACCTATCTCTGCCAAGATCAGCAGGATTCTCCAGAAATATGACATCAAGAGCATATTTTGCCCACCCACCAAAATTGGGGCTATGCTGGGGAATGTAAAAGATGACCTGGGGCTACGCAAGCCAGGTATTTACAACATACCATGCCAGTGTGGGATGTCAAACATTGGACAGACCACCAAAACTGTGAACATCAGGTGTAAAGAACACCAGAGACATACCAGACTCAGGCAGGCAACTAAATCAGCCATAGCAGAGCATTGTCTGGAACTTGGTCAGTCAATGGATTACAATGACACCAAGATTGTGACACAGACCTCAAGATTTTGGGACAGTGTCATTAAAGAAGCCATTGAGATTAAGGTCACAGACAATCTAATCAACCATGACTCGGGATACCAAATCAGCACTGCCTGGAATCCAGTGCTTGAGCTTGTGAAAACTCAACGCAGGACACTCCGGGATTCTACAAGAAATAGAAGTGGAGACCGAGAGAACAGCCGTGAGACAAGGTGTCGGACATTGGAGACCAGATCCGACACACCCCCGGTTATGAACTCGATTTCAGAAGATGGGCACGGATCGCGGAGGGAACACCAGTGACCAGAGAGGGACAATGTAGCCATGTCTGGCGGATGCGAACCTCAGATGGAACACACGACGCGGCGCGGACCGATTAGGGAGCGCCCAGCACGAAACAGAAGTGGAAATCATAGTAACAGTCAGGAGATAGAGTACCCAACATCTCAGACCAGGTCTGACACACCTCAGATGATAACCACATCCATTGAGGACAGCCAGAACGGGCACCAACGGCAGTCGGAACATCTGCGACTGGAGGGGGTCCGTTGAAGCCGAGTCTGGTGGGTGCGGACCACAGATGTAACACTCAACCCAGCGCGGACCGATTAGGGAACGCCCAGCTCCTCCCAGGCATAAATACTGGACTCGATCTACCCAAGGACCAGTCTCAGATAGCACCTGAAGAAGACAGCGAGGCACACTGTTGAAATATCGCGCGAGAACGACGCAAACATCCAGCTGGTTTCTCGAATATCCAAGATGTCAAGTCACATGTTGTTGTGGTTACTGCTGTAATTAGATACTATAATGCAAGCATAGCTATTCAATGAAAACTGGTTATCATCTAGTTGTTACATCACATTTCAATCAAGACCATTACAATTCATCATAAATCTCTAGATTTTTTCATATTTATTTTCTAGAATTTTTGATCCCAAATTTTAGCTGGAGATGTATGTACTTTGTCTTCTTGAAATGGGATTTGGTGATCTAATCTTTCTGCTGTTTCTTCAACAATTTATATTTGTTTTTATGCTCTTTCGATTTATTTTTCCTAAGCTGCATTTGAAACATATGCAGAGAGCCCATCACCTCTACTCACTTATTTAAAATTTTTGATGTGCAAAAATTAGTTCCAGAACTAAAAATCTGCTCTAGGCAAGCTACATCTGATTTTGGTTATTCTGTAGTTATGTCTAGCTGTTGACAGAAAACAATAATATTTCCTTCATTCAGTGTATCTCAATCTGATCTGTATATCATTTTGTTGTCATTATTTGTTATTCCACTATTGATCAGGTGTGGTTTTCATGAGGCAAATGTCTGTGGGTCTTTACAGAAGTTTAACTTTACCTTTAAGTGAAAAACATGAGCTATTCAGCGAAGCTATATTAGTCAATCTGTAACACAGTGTGTAGCATCAGATCACATGGATCAAGTAAATAACAACTTCTTCCTCATTTCTAACTGAGTGGAGTGACATGGTGGTAACTATAACGAAGTAAATTCATGTGCAGTGTGTTGCTTGGTGTAGTGTAACCTTTTTACATATTCATGTATACAACTGGCCAATCAAATGCAAGGAAAAATTTTTGAACTCTTGAGATGCTGTTCTGTTATGGTGTACCAAGTTCTTTAATGTTCATTTAAATATGCACCAAATTTTGCACATCATTTGTTTAAGATGAAACTTCCACTGAAACAATGGCAAATCCAGGATGGAATGTAACAATTATGAAAAGGAAAGTTGGCACTCACCATATTGCGAAGGTTCTGAGTTGCAGACTCACAAGGATCTCACAAATAAGGCCTTTGTCAAAAATAGAACACACACACACACACACACACACACACACACACACACACGACTGCTGTCTCAGGCAACTGAAGCCACATCCAGACTTATTGAAGTGTTTACCAATCAGGTCTCTTATATGATCTTGAATTGGTAAGTGAATAAATTTGCACATTTGTTGAGTTATCTGATTTAATTTATTATCACCCTAATGGGAAACACTGTTTTAGGACACCACAAATGTGTATATTTTGCAAATGTGACACAATATAAAAATAAGGATGAATTATGGTGAGAGAGGCAGTTTCCCAAGAGAAATATGGCTAGTCATGACATAAATGAAAGTCAAATAGAGAAAAAGATCCAAAATATTACAAACCATGGCTTCCATTACGTGCATATTGCAGCATGGCAACTGCGAGTGCTGCCAGCAGTGAAATTCCTGCAGTGCCCGCACGCAGTAGCACTGGCGCCCACAGGGCTTCCAGAGACTCCAGGACATCCAACCGCAGGAATGACAGCAATGTTGGGAACATGTCTACAAACACCTGTTGGGAAAAACAAACCCACAAATAAGCTTTATTATTCTGTATCTCCACATTTGCCCTGCAGTTACAAAGAAATATGTCCAGTTTCATTATCCCCACAAAATTCTATTTGCCAGTCATTTTATTGGCATCATTACACATAAAAAAGTTATTTTTGTACTTAATTCTATTCATGAATGATTTGGCAGTTCATAGGAATATCTTTCACAAAAGGAGAATGAGGGAAAATTACTGATATTTAAGAATGTCAATAAGTGATCCATTACACCTCTGCTTATGTATGTTTATGTCCCCTCCTCCTTAGATTTTCCATTATTGTATTACTATGATATATCATAGTAGAGAGTGTAATATCTAGAAGGCTATTCTGCAATAAATTTACAATTATATATTGTACTTCATGACTGCTGGGCAATGACTTTTATTACATCTGTTATAAAATTAAGTGGTTTACAACTACAAACCAATGAATTATAATACACATCAGAAAACATGAGAAAAATGAGCGTGACTCAAGAATCGGCCATAGATTGGACAACTGAAAAGGAAAATGAGTTACAGCAGTACCATCTGATGATGTCACTGTGTGCTGGTATAAAAGAAAGCTAATGATTATACAGTTAATATTGCATGAACATGAAAATTTTCTCCTTTTTATCATTACATATCCAGATATGGATTTTCAAAGCCTATCATTTACGTAAATCAACTAATCAAATAATATGTTTTCCAGAGTGGCACTGTGTTCATTGTTGTTGTTGTTGTTGTGGTCTTCAGTCCTGAGGCTGGTTTGATGCAGCTCTCCATGATACTCTATCCTGTGCAAGCTTCTTCATCTCCCAGTACATACTGCAGCCTACATCCTTCAGAAACTGCTTAGTGTACTCATCTCTTGGTCTCTCTCTACGATTTTTACCGTCCACACTGCCCTCCAGTAGTAAATTGATGATCCCTTGATGCCTCAGAACATGTCCTACCAACCGATCACTTCTTCTGGTCAAATTCTGCCACAAACTTCTCTTCTAGCAAAACTCCTTTACTACTTTAAGTGTCTAATTTCCTAATCTAATTCCCTCAGCATCACCCAACTTAATTCGACTACATTCCATTATCCTTGTTTTGCTTTCATTGATGTTCATCTTATACCCTACTTTCTAGACACTGTCCATTCTGTTCAACTGCTCTTCTAAGTCCTTTGCTGTTCCTGACAGAATTGCAATGTCATCGGCAAACCTAAAAGTTTTTATTTCTTCTCCATGGATTTTAATACCTACTCTGAACTTTTCTTTTGTTTCCTTTACTGCTTGATCAATATACAGATTGGATAGCATCGGGGAGAGACTACAACCCTATCTCACTTCCTTCCCAACCACTTCTTCCCTTTCATGTCCCTCAACTCTTATAACTGCCATCTGGTTTCTGTACAAATTGTAAATAGTCTTTCGCTCCCTGTATTTTACCCCTGCCCCCTTCAGAATTTGAAAGAGAGTATTCCAGTCAACATTGTCAAAAAAATGTAGGTTTACCTTTCCTTAATCTTTCTTCTAAGATAAGTCATAGGGTTAGTATTGCCTCACGTGTTCCAACATTTCTACGGAATCCAAACTGATCTACCCCGAGGTCGGCTTCTACCAGTTTTTCCATTCCTCTGTAAAGAATATGCATTAGTATTTTGCAGCTGTGGCTTATTAAACTGATAGTTCGGTAATTTTCACATCTGTCAACACCTGCTTTCTTTGGGATTGTAATTATCATATTCTTCTTGAAGTCTGAGGGAATTTCGCCTGTCTCATACATCTTGCTCACCAGATGGTAGAGTTTTGTCAGAACTGGCTCTCCCAAGGCTGTCAGTGGTTCTCATGGAATGTTGTCTACTCCCGTGGCCTTGTTTCGGCTCAGGTCTTTCAGTGCTCTGTCAAACTCTTCACGCAGTATCATATCTCCCATTTCATCTTCATCTATATCCTCTTCCATTTCCATGATATTGTCCTCAAGAACATTGCCCCTATATAGACCCTCTATATACTCCTTCCAGCTTTCTGCTTTTCCTTCTTTGGTTAGAACTGGGTTTCCATCTGAGCTCTTGATATTCATGCAATTGGTTCTCTTTTCTCCAAAGGTCTCTTTAATTTTCCCGTAGGCAGTATCTATCTTACCCCTCGTGAGATAACCCTCTACATCCTTACATTTGTCCTCTAGCCATCCGTGCTTAGTCATTTTGCACTTCCTGTCGATCTCATTTTTGAGATGTTTGTATTCCTTTTTGCGTGCTTCACTTACTGCATTTTTGAATTTTCTCCTTTCATCAATTAAATACAGTATCTCTTCTGTTACCCAAGGATTTCTACTAGCCCTTGTCGGTTTACCTACTTGATCCTCTGCTGCCTTCACTATTTCATTCCTCACAGCTACCCATTCTTCTACTACTGTATTTCTTTCCCCCATTCCTGTCAACTGTTCCCTTATGGTGTCCCTGAAACTCTGTACAACCTCTGGTTTAGTCCATTTATCCAGGTCCCATCTCCTTAAATTCCCACCTTTTTGCAGTTTCTTCACTTTTAATCTACAGTTCATAACCAATAGATTGTGGTCGGAGTCCATATCTGCACCTGGAAATGTCTTACAATTTAAAACCTGGTTCCTAAATCTCTATCTTACCATAATATAATCTATCTGAAACATTTTAGTATCTCCAGAGTTCTTCCATGTATACAACCTTCTTTCATGATTCTTCAACCAAGTGTTAGCTATGATTAAGTTATGCTCTGGGCACAATTCTACCAGGCGGCTTCCTCTTTCATTTCTTAGCCCCAATCCATATTCACCTAATATATTTCCTTCTCTTCCTTTTCCTACTCTCAAATTTCAGTCACCCATGACTACTAAATTGTCATCTCCCTTCACTACCTGAATAATTTCTTTTATCTCATCATACATTTCATCATCAGTTGTACTACTGTAGTAGGCGTGGGCTTCGTGTCTATCTTGGCCACAATAATGCGTTCACTATGCTGTTTGTAGTAGCTTACCCACACTCCTATTTTTTTTATTCATTATTAAACCTACTCCTGCATTATCCCTATTTGATTTTGTATTTATAACCCTGTATTCATCTGACCAAAAGTCTTGTTCCTCCTGCCACCAAACTTCACTAATTCCCACTATATCTAACTTTAACCTATCCATTTCCCTTTTTTAAATTTTCTAACCTACCTGCCCGATTAAGGGATCTGACATTCCACGCTCCGATCCGTAGAACGCCAGTTTTCTTTCTCCTGATAACGATGTCCTCCTGAGTAGTCCCCGCCCAGAGATCCAAATGGGGGACTATTTTACCTCCGGAATATTTTACCCAAGAGGACGCCATCATCATTTAATGTGTTCATATAAATGTCGAATACAGCATTAAACTGTTTGTCTAAATGTTTTATTATTTGCATGCATTGCTGATATATTCACAAAACCTACTCAAAGAAAAAACACCAGTCTTTCTCGTTATGCCTATACCCTATACAAAAAATTTGTTCCATGATTTTAGTAAGAAATGCATGTTTTTAAGGTTGGCAGCAATACGAGACATGTTTATATATGGTAGTAGTCTACCATAAAGACATTTGTTCAGAAAAATATCAAATAAATAAACAATTTTTTATTTGATGCATGACTTACTTCTCAATGAAACTTCTATCAAAGTTTATGGAATGTCTCTCTAACACCCTTGTGCTAATCAAATTAGAACCATTAAAACTCACAGAGGATTCCTTTAACTTCACTGGTTTGAGAGAGACACTGCCCTGTCCTCCCTTTTCCCCTCTGCCTCCCACCCTTATTGCTCCACAATCTAAATTGTGGTGATAGCCTGATCTGTAGCGTAGCAGTCAAATGAGGATGAAATAAAGATTGATCTGCCACCTACCATACCGAAATCCATGGTAACTGCAACAAGCAGTCATAATGTACCAACGTAGTGTTGCATGTGAGAGCTGAATTGTGATGTATAATATTTGCATCTAAACTTCTATAATGAAGAATGTTAACTTGTACTGACAACATCAGAGTGACATCGAAGCTTAGGTGTTAGCACAATGAAGTTAGTGAAATGATATTCGTAAGAAACAATCTTCCAAAATGAATCTTTCACTCTGCAACGGAGTGCACATTGTTTTTGAGACATCCTGCCAGTTTAAGACTGTAGGCTAGAATGGGACTCACATCTGGAATCAGGTCACAACCAGCCCTCACTCCCCCCCTCCCCCCTCAACCTCACTGCTTTATTTCTGTTACATCTCCCACATTCCTAGCTTCATAGAGGTTCTCCGGCATACCTGGAAGATCTAGTACTTATGTGAGGAAGGATTTTGTGGAGCATTGACTTATTCACCATTCCTAACAGACCTTGAATGAAGCTCGGAAGTGAGTGAAGTTAAGTGCTGATGGAAGTGTAGCAGTGAGGGTGGGTCATGCCACAGGGCTAGATACCTCAATCAGTAAGAACATTACCCATGAAAGGCAAGATCCCAGTTCTGAATTTGTCAAGAAGTTCTTATAACATTGTTATTCTTTTCAAGGGAGACAATGTAGTGGGAAAACAGCTAATAATTAGTCTGCTGGAAGAAATCACTGAAGAATTTGAGATTCAGTGGACAGTCCTTGTTGAACAAGTACACAGCCATCAGAAGACCTGCTGCTGGTACTTTATGGAAATGAAAAAGAATAAGAATTGCACAGGTGCATGTTAGTGAGTGTGCCCGGGTTTTGCATCATGCTGACTTTCGCAATGTTCCCAGGGACCTGTGCTATGTGTTTCATTGAGAAACAACAAGGGCCAGGCTCAACATCACCACATACTTACAAATACTACTCAAAGTTTGGACTTAATAGTCCTCAACATCTGTGGGGAAGCCCTGCGTGTTGATGTCCTGAAAACTCCACAGAAACAGCATCAGAAAATTCTTCTAAATGTTTTGATTGTACAATTCAAAATCCATAGTTATGCATAGGTAGCTCAGATGGTAGATCATGTTCCTGCAACTGGTGAGGGCCCCAGGTTCTGGTCCTAGTCTAGTGTACAGGTTTAATCTGTCAGCAAGTTTCAAATCTGAGATGGTTTGTGATTCTACAGGTAGAACCAGCAAACCACAGGAATAAATAAAAAACTCTAGTTTGCTTTTGTTCTCCATTGTTACTAACTGGTTTTAGGCTTACAAGACCATCTTCAGATATTTACTGGCTATTGTCACCAAAGAACTTCTTTGGTGTCAATAGTCAGCAAATGTCTGAAGATGGCCTTGTAAGCAAAAACCAGTTAGTAATTCCGTAGAACAAAAACAAACTAGTGCTTTTCATTTATTATAATGTTGTTGTACCAAGAACCGATAGAAGATTCAGTTAACCACAGGAAGTATCAGAGGAACTGGCTATGAGCTAATAAAATTGTATATGAGCAATAGAAAACAAATTGTCTTGCTTAAAACAAACAGTGGGTCTTACAGATCTAAAATTACTGGTATCAAATATGGAGTGCCGCAAGGTTCTGTCTTGGGACCCCTTCTTTTCTTGATTTATGTTAATGATATACAGTATTGTTCTCCTAACTGTATAAAAATATTGTATGCAGATGACAAATTAATAGTGTAATATATGAGAGCCTGACGGTGCTGTGCAACAGTGTAACTAATGAAATAGTCAAGCATTTTAATGAAAGCCATCTAAATGTAAGTGCTTCAAAGAGTGCAATGATGGAATTTAACACAAGGAAACAAATAGAATTGGACATGAAATTCTCAGCAGGAAATGACATTTTAAAAAAGGAAAAATGGACAAAGTTCTTGGAAATTACAATCCAGGACAGCCTCAAATGGGACAAGCATATCGATTCCTTAGCGTGTAAGCTGTTGAAGAATGTGTTTGCTATAAACATGATTAGCAAATATTGTAAGGACGTGTGTACTAAAAACTGCTTATCATGCCCTATTTTCATCAAATTTAAACTATGCTGTAGAAATATGGGGTGCAACAACTCAAGCCAACCTGAGCCCATTCTTAATACTACAGAAAAAAGTTATCAGAATTATCTGTGGTGCCAAACCTTGAGAATAATGTCAGAATCTGTTCCCAATATTAGGTGTGCTTATCATTACAGGTGTATACATATTGAAAGTTATATTGATTGTGAAAACAATAAATCCACATTTCAACTATGACCTGCAGCAGTACAATACAAGGCAAAAGTTCAGATACCATGTAAATAGCCACAGAAGAGCTTTATATGAAAAAAATGGACTTTATGCTGGACTGGAGCTAGCCAATGCCCTACCAAAAAGTCTCACAACCCTCCCTACTAACAAATTAATATATCAGCTAAAAATAACTCTAATTGAAAACCGTTTTTATTCTCTAGATGAGTAGTACAGCTGTATGAAAAGTGCTTCATAAGTATGTCAAGCTCATAGTTTTAGGTAGGCTCTAACCTACAACTAATATAATGTTGATAAAAACAATATTTGTAATATTGTGATTGTATACTACCAAATGTAAAATGTATCAAAATGTAAAATTTATTAATACAAACAAATCTTTAGTTTGTAATTTATAAACTGACATATTCAGAAGAATAATATGTATGATGTCCGGAAACTGTATTACTTCTAGGGATTGTATTTGATTATTCGATGCTGAATAAACATTATTATTATTATTGTTGTTGTTATTATTATTAAGTAAAGTAAGGAAGACAGAGAAGATAGGGACTGATCAATACAAAATAATGTACTTCCTAAACATTGTCAGAATGACTGAAAGAAACAGCAGTCACCTTATTTGCATGCTTGAGTAGCTACAGTTTTCAGATCAGTGTTTAGAGTTAGTACTTAGTGAACTACTGATAGCTAGGAGTGCACTCTTCAATTTTAAATTGTGTAAATTATGACTTAACCAAAGTTGTGAGAGTGTGCTGTTATTACAGAATGTAAATTACGAAGGGTGTTAAATTGGTAATGCAACATTCCTTTTTTCTCAGACAATTTCGGTTGAAAAAAATACGAAATTTGTTGTGCAATACCCCGGAATATTCACGCTTCAGCCACAGTAGTTTCATGAAGTTCCCATAGGTGGTGGCACTAAACGTACCCTTCAAAATAGCGTCTGTAATGGAGGTACGTTCTAAGCAGAGTGCTGTCAATGAATTTCTTTTGGAGGAAAACGAGACCATCATACATACTCATAAACGCTTGTATAATGTCCTGGGAGACCTGGCAGTGAACAAAAGCATGGTGAGTCTTTGGGCGAGGTATCTGTCCTCATCGCAACAAGGTCGCGCAAACCTGTCCGATCTCTCACGTTCCGGCTTTGCAGCAACCTGTCCGATCTCCCACGCTCCGGCTTTGCAGCAAATAGCTGCGGCTCATGCAATTTTGGAATGTGCGGACACACCCATTCGAAGTGATCGACGGATCACAATGAAACACCTCACTGCAAAACTGGACGTCTCTGTTGGTTGTGTTGACACATTCCTCCACCAGTTGAAGTACTCAACTGTGTGTCCACTTCATAGGGACGAGAAAAACCAAGCGGTTAAAACCGATACCATTATTTTAATTTTGAATAACGGCATTTTTCAGTATTTGTATGGTCTCGTTTATAACAGCTTTCTTTAATTTCATATTAATAACGAGATAGAAAACACACACACACAAATCAATTTGTCATGGCAGCAGTGCTACAATTTTTGGTTTTTAAATAAAACTTTTTAAAAAAGCGAGTAAGGTTTATTTCTAAAACTGACATTAATGTAGGTTGATTCTTACAAAGAAGAAAACAGCAACCAGCCACTATTAATACTTTTCTTCTTTGTAAGAATCAACCTACATTAATTGTAAAAAGCCACAGTCTCACCATGTCAGTTTTAGACAAAATAGCCTTAAAACTGACATTATAGAAAATGGGAAATGCGAATATTGCCTTTTAAAAAACTCCGCCAGTGAGAAACAAGCAATAACGACATTGCATATGAATTGGCACGGCACTGCTGAGACGATGTATGTATTGCCGTGTGGCTTGGCCTGTTACACAGTACACGAGTACGTGTAGGCTGGAACACTTGCCCACAGCTGCTGGTCTATACTGCAGTTTTTCGTTGTCGCCCTGAGACATCAGTTTATATTGTAGAAAGGTACCATCTATAGGCTGGAAGTATTTTACGAAGTGCGGTGGCTATGATGTAGAGTACTCCATTTGCTTCAAATGATTAAAAACGGGTGGAGACACAACATACTTGCAACGTCACACAAGATGAAAACATGCTCAGTGTTTCTTTGAAGAGAAGGTAGATTTGATCAATATACGTATAGTTTTATTGAAATACAACAAACTTGGAATAATAACTGAACCTTTAATTTTCTGATTGCTTCCGGACGAAAAACTGATTCCACCCAAAAGTGACGATGCAGGTTAGTCAGCGCCTTGTAACATTTCGCTCTTGCCGTGTACTTCATCTTCGCCATCTTTGCTCGAGACATTAAGATCGATTTCTGACATAGCCTCAATCTCATGGCGGACACCTTCGCCAGCACACCGGTCGGCAGTGTGAAACATTGTGTACCAGACGCTGAACTAAGCTCACCAATAACAAGAGAAGACCAAGACACGCTCCCGGCTACGCGCCGCTAACACACCCTGGGTAGCGTGCATATGGGCCGCCGCCGCCGACCGCGCTGTCTCAATCCCTCAATATTTCACCTCAGTTCATCGCATCGGGACCCATTTTGCATTGCACCTCTATACGTCGCACTGTGCTCTAGTCTTCCACAATGACGGTTGTCGCCTCGCACCTCAGCCAACTGTGAGGGAACGTTAGTCATTGTTTATAGTTGTGATATATGGACACGGACAAGATTCAAGAATTAGTACATGTCATCTGATGGTTGTTAACCATAGAACTCAAGCACTCGATTGGTTCCTGTAATAAAGTGTATTTTAACCACGTGTGCATTGTGCTTTGTAGTGAGAGGAAACTGGCCACTCAGCTATCATACTACCCTCTCCTCATTCAACCAGGAGAGCACAGCCACAACAAAACCGAAAATCAGTTATTTTTGAGGGGTTTTAATGGTTAAACTATAGACGAAAATAACGGGTGTTGACGAAAACCCGTTGTTTCAGCATCCCTACCACTGGGTCCTTGCCGCCTAACAGAAGACCATAAAGAGCAAGGAAGGGACATCTGTGCAGAATAGCTCGCGCATTATGAGGCTGGCCGTGACAGGCCTTTTTTTCCCCCCCTTCAAACATCGTCACGGCTTCGACGTCGATCTGTAGAGTACTACTATTAAGGACATACAGGCCCTCCTCGTACGGCCGTTGAATTATGCTGAAAGGCAGGGTTATGTAACCAAAAGTGTGACAGTAGTATGCTGTATTGGAATCCTGAATAGAACCAACCTGCTTTCAGGAAACAAAAATGTGCTGCATTATTTACCGAACGCCCATCGTAATTGCGTGATTTATGTTCTACCCAAATTTTCGGACTATACTTTACAGTGGCTATATTTTTCTGAATTGCAGTTTCTTTGACATTATGCTAAGCGGTGTACTATTGAATGACAAAAACAAATCATTACATCACTAAAATATGTTATATTATTATCGCACAAATTATTATTACTGCATGTTGACAAAATTTATTTATTATTGCTGTTATTATTATTCAATTCATAGACAATCGTGGCAGTTAAATATTGGGGATGACAGCAAGTTACACTGGGTGTTCGAGTAACGGGGGGAGGGGGGAGGCAGAAACAATAAGAAACCGTAAGCACACAGAACCAAATCCTAGGCCCGCGGCTGGTTGAGTTTAAAGCAGAATACTTTTCACTTGTTTGTCGGAGGGGCAGCCCATGTGGCTTAGATGGTGGCCCGATCGGCTGCAGAGAAACTTCCAGCCTGATGAAGGTGCTCGTTCAAACAATGGTTCCTCCACACCAAGCGGGGAAAAAGGTGAACGCAGGTGGAAACTGCTGAAAGAAACATAATTCCTAACGCCTCCCATCGACCATCTACAAATCGCTTAGCCATAGCATCCGTTAAAGAAAAATGATGAGTGTCCAGATCGATTATACACCGTGTAAATTACGACGATGTCGAAATTTTTCAAGTTTGTTGCTGTTGCAGCTCCTAAATGAGTTGAGTGACAGATATACTCCTCAAATTTTCAAGCAATACCTTTTGAAATGGCGTACGGTATTTCCCTGAACTGAAATTTCTTGGAAGATGTGGTTGAGTGTTGTACGTACCAGTTGTAAGCGCTGATGTAAACAAATTATTATTGTTGTATTGGGACTGTTTACAGAGGTGTAACTACAGTTATGGGGGCCCTGGGGACAAGTTCTCAAAATGCCCATCCCCTCTCCATTCCGCCCCACCTGTTTCTCAAAAAATGGCCCTGAGCACTATGGGACTTAACTGCTGAGGTCATCAGTCCCCTAGAACTCAGAACTACTTAAACCTAACTAAACTAAGGACTTCACACACATCCATGCCCGAGGCAGGATTCGAACCTGCGACCGTATCGGTCGCGTGGTTTCAGACTGTAGCGCCTAGAACCGCTCGGCCACTCCGGCCGGCCCTCATTCTCAAGTCAACAAAATTTCGCCCACGCATCGTATTTCACTGCGCAGTCTTCGTCAGATGTTTCTTGCTTCTGGTTCTCCATGCAAACAGTCTTGTGACTATACGACCTGCCATTTTCCTATTCAGAAAACTGTTACCCTGTTTAGAATGAAAGTATTTTTTTCACATTTTTGAAGGATATCATCTTTTCGGCGTTGACTGAATTGGAAGTTAAATTATTACAGACAACAGCGGAAAGACGATGCTCTTCAAGAAATACATTTTGGCTGTGGGTCTGTAAGTATTTTTTTTTTTTAATGTCTTAGCTTGGAAAGATAATGTTCAGACTTTGGGACAGCTGTAGGTTCTGTTAAACGGTTGTGCATGCGTCACGGTAGGTCAATATCAGATCTGTGAACTATTGTTAGTGCTGGACGGTTTCCTTGATTAGGCGGTAGTTTCCACAGTTCTAAACAACACAGTGGTCTCTGCTGCGACCCACGCCGTTGTTTAGCAGTTGGGAGACGAGACGATTAGCGAACAGCGCGAATGTGTCCGTCCCTAGTCAGCAAAATCTCAAGAAATCCGTGAAATGTACATGACGACATAGTAATCTGAAGGTAAAGCCAACAACTGACAGCTGTGCTCTGCCATTCCGTGGCTCTCAAAAGACAAGCGTAAAATCGACTGCACCTTTCTCCGAACGCTCAACACAAATTGTCACAGGCGTATATGTGTTAACGAGTATGCCTGTTTTCGACAAGACATTCAGGATATTATGATAATGCAAACCAGCCATTCAAAGTGTTTATTACGGCTTGTCTGAAGCAGTTTGTCTTGGAGAAGCCTCAATTTTATAAATCTTTTAATTACAGGAAAATCAGACTACTACAATTATCCACTTACCTACGATGTTTCCGTACCAAGCGCACTTGCGTATATGCTTGCAGAGATAATGTTCGAACAGCGAGTGTCTCACTTTGATATCTTGAAACACTCGTTTTCCGTGCACATACTCGTATAATAAATAATTCAGTTTTCTAAGAACTTATAACGAAGTATAGATGGATTTCATGCATTAAGATGTATTTTTCTCTGAAAACTAATTAACCTTTGAAATCAAAAACGTATTGAAAATTTTGGGTATTAATGGAGTGAAATGTGATTTCAAATTCTCGCTTCTGCTGACAAGTAATTAAACTTTTCTTCTTTGTGTCATTGCAGTTCGTATCCTCAATACCAGTTCACATTTTCTCGGCTTCTCGTCTCTCTAGTAAAGAATCGGTAATCGGTAATAGCATGAACGTAGCCAAAGTAAGGGAGGGGGGAGGTCTGGGCCCCTCTATCACTCAAATGAAATTACGAACGAGCTAATTGCCCTGTAGTGAAACTGAAAGATATTTTGATTTTCAATCATTCGACGGAAACGGGATACGCACTATCGATAGTCAACAAGGCCATCGATCAGTTCAGTTCTTAGTTGCAGTCGAATTTAATGGAAGATCGCTGCGTTTATTGTATATGTGCTGTTGTGATAGTTTCTAACTATCGGTAAGTCTGTTACAAGAAATAAGAAGAATACCGATTTTGAGTCCCTCACCAGCGTTACGGTTGTTAAAAATATTTAGGCATTTCTACTATCCTAATTAACTACCCATAGCAGTTTAATGGTAGAACTGTAGTATTTACTTGGTGGTTGCAATATTTCAGTATTCCACAAGGCAGCGGAGCGATAAACATCAGAAGAAATAACACTAAATTAAAATCAGTGCATCAACAATGTAGGAAAAGATAGACTGTTACTTACTATAAAGGAGACGCGTTAAGTTGCAGACAGGCACAATTAAAACACACTTACATAAGGTTATCGGCCACAGCCTTTATCAGCAAAAGAGAAACACACTCCATTCACACATACAAGCAAGCACACCTCATTCGCACATGTCGGCGGGACGATGTGGCAACACTGTAGCGGCATGTGACAGACGTCAACTATCAAGTAATTTTAACCGGGCTATAATGTTCCCAACTCTACATTTTAATTAATCCTCATTCTTTTGGTTTGTTTTTTTCCTTTCTTTCCTAAGGGCGCCAGAAGGTCCTTTGTTCGCGTGTCCGGGGGGGGGGGGGGGCGGAGTAGGTGGCAGGGCGTTGTCTCAGTTGTCCTAGGTTAGTTATGCCCCTGATATTTTAGCATTTTATATATTTTGTTCGTGTTGTTACCAGTTGAACTAAAAGGGAAGATAAAAATATGGATGGCGGCAAGTTATATTTTGGGGATCGAGGGGGGGGGGGGGGGGGGGTTAGTGCCGTTAGTCAGTGCTAGTCGCAAACATGGCGAATTCAGGTGCAGAACGAGCTTTGTGTGTGTTGGATTTCGTCGAAAACAAGTGTGCTACAGCCGTTCAACGGATTTTTAGAGCCAAGTACAGTAAGAAACCACCAACAAGGAAGGCCATTTACCACTGGCACAACAATTTCGTTATGACCGGTTGCTTGTGCCCGGCGTCCCAGTGTGAATGAAGTGAATGTGGAGCGCGTACGAGAGACATTGATAAGAAATCGGTGTGTCGTGCAACTCGAAATGGCTCCAATGAGAGTGTGGAAAGTCTTCCGACAGAAGCTGTCTATGAAACCATTCAAATTGGAGCTAGTGCAGAATCTCAATGACGACGACCGAAACAAGCGTTTTGAGTTTTGTTCACAGGTGCAACAATTGAATGAGGATGGCGATGACATTGTTGATCGGTTAATTTTTAGCGACGAAGCCACTTTTCACACTAATGGGACAGTGAGCGTGCATAATTGTCGAATCTGGGATACAAAGCATCCACACGAATGCATTGAATTTGAGTATGATTCCCCAAAGGTAAATGTTTTTTGTGCCTTGTCACGTCGAAGACTGTATGGCCCATTCTTCTTCGCCCAGAGCACTGTCACTGGATATTGCTACTTGGACATGTTGCAGCAGTGGTTGATCCCTCAAATGTAGTCGGACCTACCCTACTGGCATAACAATAGTTTGTAGCAACTAATGAAAGCTTACCACAAAGAAAAAAAAATCAGTACAGTAGCTATAAGCATATAAGAAACGCCACCCTTTTCACTTAAACAAATTACTTTTCGAAGTTATAATCTATGCCCAATATTTCCAGTAAAGATTTTGCCCGTTTTAAGTTTCGAATAAACCTGCGATTTCAACCCATATATCCCGATTGTGATATTTTCATCTTCAGGATGCCACAAACTCACTCGTTCTTGGACTTGAGTTATCAGTTGCTTTCGTTTAAGAGAATGTCGGTTAATTTGACCGAAGAAAACAAACTGATTTGAATTTCACCTACTGTCGTCCGAAGTCTGCACTTCGGAGATAAGATCGGCTATAGTGTGACCGCGCTCGTAGTGATGTACAGATTTGAAAAGATCGGCCATCTCGGGCCGATGTCGGTCGTCGGCGGAATCCACCGATATCGGAGCCACTGTGAGCGCAGCCTAAGTGGACTACACATGCAGTATAGAGTAACCGTTTTGCGTACACGCGTTCACATTTCAACACCTGACGGGTGCTGCCCAGCAAAAGATAAGCGTTAATGGCTTGCTCTTGCCACATGTATTTAGAGGCTAAACAACCTAAAATATAATACTCCTAAGAGCTATAATTATTAGTCAGCAAATCAAGTAAATACAGCACTTAGGCGTTACAGCCTGTATATTCGCAGTTAGAGGTCAAAGTTGATGATTGGAGTTTCAAAAAACGATCTCGCCGCAACGAGAAACGCCTTCCCAACTCGTATATAACGTCCGTGACATATATCCCTTGTTTTCCGATAATGCAAAATAAGTTTCCATTCTTTGAACTTTTTCTATGTGCTCTGTCAATCTTATTTGGTATGGTTTCTATACCGCACAGCAACTCCGGAAGAGGACGGACAAGTGTAGTTACGGAAGTCTCTTTAGTAGATCTCTTGCATCTTCTAAGTGTTCTGCCCATAAAACGCAGACCTTTCTTCACCTCCCGCACACCTTTATCGGTATGACCATCCCAATTTAGGTTGTTCATAATGGTTTTCCGTAGTTAAGTAGTTGTTAAATTGCTGAGATTTAACGCTTAACCGAAACTGTACGGATTCCTTTTAGTACTCACGTGCATGACCTCACACGCTTTATTGCTTGGAGTCAATTGTCAATTTTTCCTCGCACCATACAGATACTTTGACTTAATAATTTTGCATTTTGTTCTGACCTTGTAATGATTTCACTAGACGGTACACGACAGAATAACCAGCAGCAAACTGAAGATCGCTGCTCATATTGTTTTCTAAATCATTTACATAGATTAGGAACAGCAGAGGGCCTATTTGGGTAATGCCAAATATCACAACGAGTGAGGTGGTTAGCACACTAGACGTACATTCGGGAGTACAGAAGTTCAAGTCCGCGTCCGGCCATCGTGTTTTAGATTTTCCGCGATTTCCCTAAAAGGCTCCACGAAAATGCTGGGATGGTTCCTTTGAGAGGACGCGGCTGATTTCCTTCCCCATCCTTGTGCTCCATCTCTAGTGGCCTCGATGTCGATGGGACGTTAAACACCAATCTTTCTTGCTTTCTTCCTTCCTTCCTTCCGGACATCATTTCTATTTTACTCGGTGACTTCCTATCAATTACTATGAACTGTGGCATTTCTGACAGTAAATCAAGACTCCAGTCGCACGAATGAGACGATAATTCTTGTGCACGCATTTGATTAGATGCTACATGTGAAAATCGGTGTCAAGAACATTGTGGACATCTAGAAAAATTGAGTAAATTTGGGATCACCTGTCGGTAACACTCATTACACCGTGCGAATGAAGAGCCAGTTGTGTCTCACAAGAACGAGATCTCCTGAATCTGCGCTATATATCAATAGATCGTCTTCTTCAAGGTAATTATTGATCTCAAGCATGGTATACGTTTCTTCGAACCGACGACGGTGTTGGATCTGTAATTTAGTGGATTACTCCTGTTTCGTTTCTTCAGTACTGTTTTGTCCTGCGCAGCTTTTCAGCCCTTAGGTACAGTTTTATTGTCAAGTGAGAGTTTTTATGGAACTTTTACATCTACATACTATAAGTGGAACCAAAATGGTATGCAATCTGTACCGAAAGACTTGCCTTTATTAAGTGATGTAAGTTGTTTCGCTGTGTCGATTGTATCTACTTCTAAGTAATTCATGTTGGCAACTGTTCTTGACTCGAGTTCAAAAATACTTACTTTGCCTTCTTTGGTGAAGGAATGTCATGTCGATTGTATCTACTTCTAAGTAATTCGTGTTGGTCTTAGAATTATAGAATGTATCCATGTTTTTCATTTACAGTGACGAAACGACGCTTAAAGTCCTGCGGATCCTTCGTGAACAGCTGCAAACCATCCTTGCAACACTTCACACGATTCCGTTTTTGGTCAAGCGTGAGCAATCGCAGAACACATCTTGCGGACAGCTTTCTCATGTCCAAATGTTTATCCAAAATATTATGTACCCATTCATTCAAGATGCCCACAGCACTAGCAACCTCACGCACCTTAACTCTTCTGTCATCCATCACCACATCATGGATTTTGCAATGATTTCTGGAGTCGTGACCTCCGCAGGACGTCCAGAACGTTCAGCATCACTTGTGCCCATATGACCACTCCAAAAATTTTGAAACCGCTTATAAAACGTTTTAATCGAAGGTGCAGAGTCACTGTAATGTTTATCAAGCTTCTCTTTAGTCTCCTGAGGCGTTTTGCCTTTCATAAGGTAATGTTTAATCACCACATGAAAGTCTTTTTCGTCCATTTTTTGACAGTCACTCGACTTCCTAGATTTACACGAATGCCAAACACAAAGAAATAGACCAATATGGCTGAAACTTGGTGTACATTCTTTCCAAAGATGCTACTAACTAAACATGACATCGAAACGCACCGGTGGTCCCATCTCTCGGTATTTGCACGGACTATTCAAACGCCCCTCTTAGACAGTTTCTAAAACCACATTTCACTTCATGTTTCTGTAGAATATGACCAGTCTTGTTGGAAATTCTACCTGCGTAAGGCCAGTATGCTGTGTACTTTGGTGCCACGTCGTTTCAACACTCACCGATTGAAAGTTGGTTGGTAGTACATCACACGTTTGATATGTCTTTCACTATGATAACTATTCTGACGAAAGATGACTTCGAGGTGAGCTAACTTAGTTGTAAACATTCAGGGTCGGAGATAACATGGGGCATAGTAACCAAGGTACGAAGTACACTTTCGTGCTGAGCGGATGGTGACAGCTGTCAGCCTGAAGATACAAATAACTGTGTATTGGTTTTCTATAAACGGAATGTGTCAAAGACCTGTACAGGTCTAGTGAAGAACAGGAAGCTATGATTCAAAGAAGCAATATACTTAATATTATGTTCGAAATATAAATGTACGTGATATGTTTTCTCCGTCCCGCACTCCTTTGTTTCTCAACGTTGGTCTTTTTGCTGTTAAATCTGTTCAATACATCATCGGTGGTAACTTCTGACGTCATTGGTCAAAGCGGGACTGATTGTATCCCATTATTTAGTAGTCCCAATTTCACTAGCGTTTGTTCATTGCTTAAAGGCAAATATACGACGCATTAACTCATTCGTAAAGTAATCAGACGTCTGAACCTGTTTTGTATGTGTGGGTTCAGTTCTTTAAGGAATTGGAGGTGGGCAGGATGACTGGTTAATAATATGTAGTACGCTGTGGTTTCACTTGTTGTTTGAACTTTGGTGAGTAATAATGGATCCAGGTTTCATCGACAGTCACAAGTCGATGAAAAAAATCTTGCGAACTGCGATTAAACAACCAGTCATTGTGCTGAAATTGTGCCGGATACGCTTTTGGTCGACTGTGAGCAATCGCCATATCCATCTGTCACATTGATTTTTCACAGCCAATTGTCCGTGCAGGATATTATGCACTCGCTCATTTGAGATGCCTACAGCCTCAGTAGCCAAACGAATTTTTCTTCGACGTCTTGCATTAACATACCACAGGTTTTGGCAACGGGTTCATTAATGCAAAACTGAATGATATTCGCAGATAGTGCAGAGTCGTCGTGAATTACATCCAATTATGTTTTGATTTGTGCAGCGTTTCAATCCTTCAAATGAAAATGTTTAACAAAAGTACGAAACTCGGTGTTATCCATTTTCAATCGCAGTCGACCCACTGACTATTTGAGACGGCTGTCAACGATGAACTGTGCATTGAACAATGTTGAAAGCATTTATATGATCCTTGGAGTAATCAGGCTTACCAACGATGAAGGTGCAACGAAAATGTTCCATCCCTTCATAGAAATTCACCAGACTTACCGAACAACCCTAGTATTGCTAGGCGGTGTGTTTCCTAGTACCCTCTGGGCAGACGAACGATAACGTCACTAGCCATTAGTTTGAGGCAGAGAGTGCGGTGTTACCTTCTCGGTGGCCATGTAGTAGATCCAGGTGACGACGGTGTAGAGGACCGTGGGCTGGTAGTGCTGCAGGCCCTGCTCCAGTCCGAACACGAGCAGCATGAAGACCACCGTGATGACGAACGTCACCGCCTTGGTCCACTCGAGCACGATCTTGGTGGCGGACATGGCCAGGTGCTTGATGTTGGAGTGCTCGGCCATCGTCACGTACGGCGACCAGTCCTCCTTCTCGATGAGCTCCTTGATGTAGGAGGCGCAGTACGCCACCACGTTGTAGAACATGAGCGAGTACAGGCACGTCAGCCGCTGGCCCGGCATCAGCAGACGGTCGCACAGCGTGAAGAACGTCAGCTGCAACACAGACGTAGGCTCGTGAGCGATCCCAGGACCTGCTACTAGCCAATAGCCGTTACTTCCTCATATCAGCTATGCAAGACATATTAAGTATTTTATCGTCTTGTAGACTCTACTCTGCCAGCACGCCTGATAGATCTGTGGTTGGAAATGACCACTTAGGGTAATCAAAATATCCACGGGTGTACTGCCGGTCTACAGTGTCCAACGGGCACAAAATTTCGGCGATCATACATGTCGCTATCATCAGGTGAACTGACGGACTGAGCTCCTGTGAACGTGCCGGTACGGATCTCCGTACCGGGCCGGCTGCAGTTGTCGAGATGTTCTAGGCGCTTCAGTCTGGAACCGCGCGACCGCTACGGTCGCAGGTTCAAATCCTGCCTCGGGCATGGATGTGTGTGATGTCCTTAGATTAGTTAGGTTTAAGTAGTTCTAAGTTCTAGGGGACTGATGACCTCAGATGATAAGTCCCATAGTCCGTGAGTTCACCTGATGATGGCGACATGTATGATCGCCGAAATATTGTGCCTGTTGGACACTGTAGACAGGCAGTACACCCGTGGATATTTTGATTATCAAATACGCCGGAGAAACTCACGACCATGTAGATGTAGCGTAGGCCTACTAATTTGTAGAACTCCAACACTAGGTGAACAGAGACAGACGATTGAAATGAAACCGATGAATTATATCAGTTAATATAACAATTTAAAAAATGGGTTTCGGCTCTAAATTATCAGTACATTAGTCCAAATGGCCATGATTCTTAGACATTGGTACATTGTTCGCACATCCACTGATAAGCAAAACCATTGTGACTACTACCTAGGGCAAGATAGAATGGCACTTGCAGTGTTGCGGGCACGGATACGGCAAGAACAGTACAGGACGACTCCATAATGATATTACAAACTTTCAGGGGTAGTAGCACTCCTCCTTCAGATCACGAGTGGCCTACCGGGACCATCCGGCCGCCGTGTCATCCTCGGTGGAGGATGCGGATAGGAGGGGCGTGGGGTCAGCACACAGCTCTCCCGGTCGTAAGATGGTATTCTTGACCGAAGCCGCTACTATTCGGTCGAGTAGCTCATCAATTGGCATCACGAGGCTGAGTGCACCCCGAAAAATGGCAACAGCTCATGGCGGCCTGGATGGTCATCCATACAAGTGCCGACCACGTCCGACAGCGCTTAACTTTGGTGATCTCACGGGAACCGGTGTAACCACTGCGGCAAGGCCGTTGCCTCAGGGATAATTGAGAAGGTTAAATGTATCAAATTGAAGTAAGAGGTGTTGGTCCAGAAACTACCAATTCGAAAGTTATAAGCGAAAATCGTTCTAATACTTCTGACAGGGAAGTACATGTACCATTAGTGTTATTGCTGAGATTGTGGGTTAGGCAGGTTTCAGAGGTGGTAGTATGGACCAAAACAAGAAAAATGTGCAGCAAACTTGAGCTATAAAATGCGTACTTTATTCGCAATGAGCACTCGTTCATTTTCGACACTGCGAAACACATCTCTTCTAGTGAACAAGTCTGGAACCACGTGACCGCTACGGTCGCAGGTTCGAATCCTGCCTCGGGTATGGATGTGTGTGATGTCCTTAGGTTAGTTAGGTTTAAGTAGTTCTAAGTTCTAGGGGACTGATGACCTCAGAAGTTAAGTCCCATAGTGCTCAGAGCCATTTGAACCATTTTTGTTTTTATTTTCGCAGTGAGAATGATGTGTTGAGGTGAAATTTGCTCCAAAACGTAGAAAATCAGGCATCCTCATGCACGCATGACATCGAGGTGATACCTATGTGATAACAAGGTAGCGAAGAAAATCGCCACTGTGGATACTTCGGAAATAAGAAGCGAAGGAAAAGAAACACGTATGGCATGTTGGATGTTCTTCCGAACGCTGTCATGCTACTTTTCTCTTTTGTGATCTGTCAACACCGTGTAGATGGCAACCGTTATGTTCCAGCTTGCAGCTATGTTTTTCTCTGTACACCATGACGAACTTTTTACAGTGTTTAATTTTACAGCGTTCGTTACGTGAACAGGGTGGCCATCGTCGTTCCATAGATTATTATTTTATTCGTCATTAAGTGATGCTGGTAGATGTATCAGGAGCCCCAGATTATCCCATGTAACCACACTCCAGGAGAACACCTCCGCCCTTCAGCATCTGCTTCTACGGCGCACTGTTCGATGACAGGGATGCGTCGCTTCATGGGGTAAAAAATGTAAATGTAGTGTGGCATTGTTAGCTGGGATATCCCGCTGTGTGGGTTCAGCTTTCTGTCAGAAATGGTTTTCTTGCTCCACGCACGCTGGCCTTTTTCCTTTCGGATATGTGTGAGTCGCGTCACATATGTATTGTAGAGTGTAGGTGAGCGTAATGGATGTGTGCATAGTGTAGTGTTGTGTTTGTGTTGTACGATGATGATGATAGAAGGGAGAGGGTGAGATCTGGTGCCGGTACATAGCCTACGCCTCTGGAATAACACCAAAACAGACGCCGAGCTTAAGGTCCCCAACCGGCACAAGAAAGATCGGGAGAATGAGGACAGGCAAAAGTTGTAGAGATTCGTGCTGCTGTAAAAAGAGCGATGCGCGAAGCATACAACCACTACCACCGTCATACCTTAGCAAAAGATCTTGCTGAAAACCTAAAGAAATTCTGGTCTTACGTAAAATCGGTAAGCGGGTCTAAGACTTCCATCCAGTCACTCACTGATCAGTCTGGCCTGGCAACGGAAGACAGCAAAATGAAAGCTGTAATTTTAAATTTAGCATTTGAGAAATCTTTTACGTAGGAGGATCGTACAGACATATCGCCGTTTGAGTCTCGTACCGATTCCCGTACGTAGGACATAGTCATAGACATCCCTGGGAGTGTGAAGCAGCTGAATGGGTTGAAACTAAATAAATCGCCAGGTCCTGAGGGGATTCCAATTCGGTTTTACAGAGAGTACTCTGCTGCACTGGCTCCTAACTTAGCTTCCATTTATCGCGAATCTCTTGCCCAACGTACAGTCCCGAGCGACTGGAAAGAAGCGCAGGTGACGCCTGTATATAAGAAGGGTAGAAGGACGCAGCCTCAAAATTTCAGACCAATATCCTTAACATCGGTTTGTTGCAGGATTATGACTGGGTGTTGTGTGATGTCCTTAGGTTAGTTAGGTTTAAGTAGTTCTAACCATAGCTGTTAAGTCTCATAGTGCTCAGAGCCATTTGAACCATTTTTTTTTTTTTTTTTTTTTTTTTTTTTTTTTTTTTTTTTTTTTTGCAGGATTCTCGAACATATTCTCAGTTCGAATATAATGAATTTCCTTGAGACAGAGAAGTTGCTGTCCATGCATCAGCACGGCTTTAGAAAGCATCACGAAACGCAACTCGCCATTTTTTTCACATGATATCTTGCGAACCATGGATGAAGGGTATCAGACGGATGCCATATTCCTTGACTTCCGGAAAGTGTTTGATCGGTGCCCCACTGCAGACTCCTAACTAAGGTACGAGCATATGGGATTGGTTCCCAAATATGTGAGTGGCTCGAAGACTTCTTAAATAATAGAATCCAGTGCGTTGTCCTCGACGGTGAGTGTTCATCGGAGGTGAGGGTGTCATCTGGAGTGCCCCAGGGAAGTGTGGTAGGCCCGCTGTTGTTTTCTATCTACATAAATGATCTTTTGGATAGGGTGGATAGCAATGTGCGGCTGTTTGCTGATGATGCTGTAGTGTACGGGAAGGTGTCGCCGTTGAGTGACTGTAGGAGTATACAGGATGACTTGGATAGGATTTGTGACTGGTGTAAAGAATGGCAGCTAACTCTAAATATAGGTAAATGTAAATTAATGCAGATGAATAGGAAAAAGAATCCCGTAATGTTTCAATACTCCATTAGTAGTGTAGCGCTTGACACAGTCACGTCGATTAAATATTTGGACGTAACACTGCAGAGCGATATGAAGTGGGACAGTAAAGGCAGTTGTGGGGAAGGCGGATAGTCGTCTTCGGTTCATTGGTAGAATTTTGGGAAGATGTGGTTCATCCCTAAAGGAGAGCGCATATAAAACACTGATACGACCTATTCTTGAGTACTGCTCGAGCGTTTGGGATCCCTGTCATGTCGGATAGAGGGAGGACATAGAAGAAATTCAGAGGCGGAATGCTAGATTTGTTACTGGTAGGTTTGATCATCACGCGAGTGTTACGGAAATGCTTCAGGAACTCTGGTTGAAGTCTCCGGAGGAAAAGAGGCGTTCTTTTCGTGAATTGTTACTAAGGAAATTTAGAGAACCAGCATTTGAGGCTGACTGCAGTGCAATTTTACTGCTGCCAACTTATATTTCGCGGAATGGCCACAAAGAAAAGATAAGAGAGATTAGGGTTTGTACAGAGGCATATAGACCAGTCATTTTTCCCTCGTCGTGTTTTGGAGTGGAACAGGGAGAGAAGATGCTAGTTGTGGTACGAGGTACCCTCCGCCACGCACCGTGTGGTGGATTGCGGAGTATGTTTGTAGATGTAGAACCAACAGACGGATCACCGGCAGTAGTCTCAGGTGCCCTCACTTTATGAGACACTATGGAGAGGTTTGGAATTTAATCCAGGACACTGGCGCAAAGACTGGTGATCAGGAACCTTACGTCATCACCTCTGCTCCACTTGTCGGCCAAATACTAGCACTGCAGGATCCGAATCGGCATATCTCCAGTCGAGAACCACGTGACGTGCATGGGTTAGCGATCTCTGCCACGTAGGCGTTTGTATTCTGGGATTTTCGGCGTAGCCGTACCCTGCGATCAACGTGTACCAAAGTTACGAGCTCATCTGCATGACTACTTTGTAATTCACACTTACGTACTTGGCAGCATTGTTCGGCCATGGTTCACGCACTCCTGGCAACAACGTTGAATGGTAATATCGATTCTATTCAAATGTCGACCTATTCGCTGATTACTCCAACCGGTGTCTTTGAGCCCAAATACATGTTCTCTCTCGAAGGCCGTTATCAAACGCGATGATTTCACGTGTGTGACTTATCATGCGCTCGATTATCAAGTCAGCGGCTGGTGCAAAGACGGAAGACGTATCATCACGACTGCTAGTGATACGTGGCCGTTGGGATCCAGCACGGCGTTCCGTATTACCCTCCTGAACCCACCGATTCCATATTATGTTAACAGTCATTGGATGTCGACCAACGCGATCAGTAATGTCGCGCTACAATAAACCGCAATCGCGATAGACTACAATCCGATCTTTATCAAAGTCGGAAACGTTTTGGTACGCATTTCTCCTCCTTACACGAGCCATCACAACAACGTTTCACCAGGCAACGCCGCTCAACTGCTGTTTGTGTATGAGAAATCGGTTGAAAACTTTCCTCATGTCAGAACGTTGTAGGTGTCGCCAGCGGCGCCAACCTTGTGTGAATGCTCTGAAAAGCTAATCATTTGCATCTCACAGCATCTTCGTCCTGCCGGTTAAATTTCGCGTCTGTAGCATGTCGTCTTCATGGTCTAGCAATTTTAATGGCCAGTAGTGTATTCATCCTCCCTCCCTCTCCCTCTCCCCCTCTCCCCCTCTCCCCCTCTCCCCCTCTCCCCCTCTCCCCCTCTCCCCCTCTCCCCCTCTCCCCCTCTCCCCCTCTCCCCCTCTCCCCCCACTCTCTCTCTTGTCTCAGCCCTGTAGTGGCTTCCTTGATATCACTTTGTAACTTCTATTTTTAACTGAATTTCGTTCACATGTGAGACTTGATATCCAATATAATTGCGCTCCTCCTTCCCAATTTCTGTATTCAGTATTCGTCTTCCTGTTTGTACGTAAATCTTAAATAATCTGATATAATGAAGAAATTGGTGCTCGAATCGCCCGGATATCAGTGAGCGTTAAAGCGCCGCTTCCGTGACAGGGAGGTGCGCCGACACCGGATCGATTTCGCCCGGCGGATTAACGACGAGGGTCGGTGTGCTGACCAGCTTGGTTGTGGTTTTCAGGCGGTTCCCCACATCCGACGCGCTGAGTACCGGGCGGTACCCAAGTCGCGCCACAGTTACACGATTCGCAAGCATTTAGAAAACTTTCGCTCACTTTTCACATGTATAACACTACGAGCAGACAGAATACACCTATTCCTTCCCAAGCTAGTAAAGGGGTGGCTACAGGAAGCGAATGCGGCCACCCATTAAACTAACAATATGCCACGTCCGTCAATAACCATGCCGACACTGCCCAGGGCAAAGGCACAAGAAAAAGAACAGTGAAATTGGCGCTACCCGCTTTGTTATGTCTATGATACTGCCTTCTTGTTCACCTACTTTGATTAATCGATGATCAAACTGTTTGATTCACGACTGTAAGAAGGATCGAGTAAGATGTTTGCATGGCCACAGGCTACGGTATCACCTTCTCTGGGTCCCACTCTTTAGAGGAAGTGTGTGTCTGTGTGTGTGCGTGTGGGGGGAGGGGGGGCAGATGGGGCATGTGAGGTGTGCCGCCACCAGCACTCACCTGGTTGATCATGGAGAGGATGTTGGCCATCTTCATGATACACCGCTCCACGCGTTCAAGTGGGGCGTACACCTTCCACAGGAAGTTGGTGACAGGCTCCACTGCCACTGCCCACCATCCAGCAAGGCCCGATAATGCTGCAAACAGAATTAACGCCATTCGTGATTTCAGTAGTAGCTTGTAAAGAAAAATTTAAGGCATACGTGTAAATTTTACCCAATAATAATAATAATAATAATGAAATGAAATGATCGTATGGCATTGTTGGCCGGGAGGCCCCATGCGGGGAAGTTCGGCCGCCGTATTGCAAGTCCTTTTTAGTTGACGACACTTCGGCGACTTGCGAGTCAATGATGACGATGAAGAACACAACATCCAGTCATCACGAGGCAGAGAAAATCCCTGACCACGCCGGGAATCGAACCCGGAACCCCGTGAGCCGGAAGCGAAGCCGCCGTACGGTTGAAATGGGTTCAAATGGCTCTGAGCACTATGGGACTGAGGTCAGCAGTTCCCTAGAACTTTAGAACTACTTAAACCTAACTAACCTAAGGACATCACAAAGATCCATGCCGGAGACAGGATTCGAACCTGCGTCCGTAGCGGTCGCGCGCTTCCAGACTGAAGCGCCTAGAACCGCTTGGCCACAACGGCCGGCCGCGCCGTACGGTTAACAGGTGTCTTAACAGTATGGGAGGAAACGGCGGGGCGACTGGAAATGCACTCCAAAGTTGAAGTACGATTCTTGTAGGCAAAACGTCTAAATTGCACGCAGATTTCACCGTAAAATTCTGGTGGTATGTGGACAGTCTGCAATGTCGCGTCCAGCGGTAGTGAAATGGTGCCTATAACCTGACCAATGCCGCACATACGTAGGTGTTAAAGATCATAAGGCAAGGCCATCAATATGGTTCACAGACGACAATGTGCAGGCAATCGGGGAACTACGCAGCAATCGCAGACTTTCTGGGAATGAGAACGTTCACACAAGCGTTTCTCGAATGGTTCCTTGATCGTCGTCTATCGTCGAGGAACTGAACGATTTATAGAAAGTTCCGTCGGTTCATTACAGAGACTTGGTGACTACGTTGCAAAATAGTATCATGTATCTGTTGCACTTAAAAGAGTAGTGTAGCATTCAATAAAAGTTACTTGGGCAGGTATAATAATGTGTAACTTACTTCCCGAAGTCCCCTCGTATTTTGCAGAAGAAAGAAAGACTGGTAGAGGCCAATATCAGGGAAGCTCAGTATGGTTTCCGGAGAGATGTAGAACCCTAATACTTAACTTGGAATTGTACCATTTGTACATTTAGAAACCCTTCTGACAATGTTGACAGCAATGTATTCTTTGATATTCTGAAAGTAGCAAGGTTTACTACGACTTCAGGGAAGCAATGCTGGTGTTATAAAGTCGAAGGACGTGAAGGGCAGTTGAGAAGAGAGTGAGATCGGGTTGTAACCTTTACATTGAGCAAACAATAAAGGAAACCAAGGAGAAATTAAAATTCAGGGAGAAGAAACGAAAACTACGAGGTTTGTCGATGAAATTGTAATTCTATTAGAGGCATAGGGCTTAGAAAGGTAATTTGAAGGAAATGGGTAGTGTCTTGAAAACAGATAATAACCTGAACGATAACAAGACGAACAAAGTAAAACAAGGGTAAGGGAACACAGGCGAATTAAATCAGGTGATACTGAGGAAATTACATTACAAAAGTAGACGCAAAAGTAGTGGATGAGTTTCGCTATCTGGGCGGAAAACTAAGTGACATTGATCGAAGATCAGAGAATATAAAATGCAGACTGGCAAGAGCGAGAGAAGCGATTTTGGAAAAGAAAAATTTGTTACGTTGAAGGAAGTGAAACATAGACGATTATCAGTTCAGACAAGAAGAGAATTTGGGTTTCTGAAATGGTACACTAGAGAAGAATGTTGAAAATAGTGGAGGTTGCTCGAATAGCTAAGGAGGTACTGTCTCGAAATAGGGGCGAAAAATTTACGACACAACTTGAGGAAAAGAAAGTGTCAGTTGATAGGACATATCCTGAGGCATCAAGGAATCGTTTGTTTGATACTAGAGGTGTAGAGGAGAAAAACTGCAGAGGGAGACTAAGGCTTGAGTACAGTATACTGGTTCACGTTGCTTTAGGTTGCAGTCGTTACATAGAGATGAAGAGGCTTGAACAGGATAGACTAATGTGGAGAGCGGAACCAAACCAGTCATCGGCCTGAAGGTCACAACAAAATTTTCTTCTGAAAAACTTGTTTTCTTTTTAGTCGTTCTTGAGAAATCACATGTCCAATTGGAAGGCTTAAAAGCAGGTTACGGGATTACGAAAGCTAATCAAGAATGAATGTATATAAAGCTTTTTTTAACTTATTCATTGTCATGGTGAGGTGTTGATTATTTCGTAAATAATTTTGTCAGAATAGTCAAGAAATGGGCGCAGAATACTCGTTATAGACACTCAGAGCGGTCAGCAATAAGCCTGCAATAAGGAGTACATATATACCCTTGTCATAAGCTTTTAATTAAATACATGTTTTAAAAGGCTATTTTTGCGGATTAATTACCGTAGTCACAGGTTCAGGGAAGTGTCTATAGACAGTAAACATTTCACTGCTGTAGACCAATTATTACATGTAGCATATAATTTTCTTTGGCAAATTTACAGGTGTTTCACAGCATTATTTGAAGCATATAAAGAATAACATGTTTAATATTGTTGATTAATTTTTGTTATTAACTAAGCCATTGCAGTATGTAGTGTAGCGTAACCCAGCCTCCTTAGCGGCTGATGGTGATCCGTGCATAGGATGGGGCAGTCACATGGGTACTAATCAACAGGAGCAGGCTATCTGCCGGCGCCAGATTTCACGCTTCACCTTCTCTCTTCCATCTTCACAAACTACACAAACTCAACAAGTGCTTTTCGCAGCCACATACAATGGAGCGATACACCTAAAAAAACTTACATATTTCACGAAGAAAAGGTATCACACTCGCGCGAAGGGGTCTCAGAGGCAACAGTGTAATAAGACTATTTAGTACTGTGTAAATAACCAGTATGTAGTCATACAGACATAGAAGCCCTGCCTCCACTTACATAAAATACACTCCAATATGATTTCAGTTAGTTCATTTATTACTTGTTCTGTAGACCATATTCGCGATAAATGTTACGACGCGGAACGTGTGAAACACACAACACACAAACAACACACACACACACACACACACACACACACACACACACACGCACGCACGCACGCACGCACACACATACACTCCTGGAAATTGAAATAAGAACAACGTGAAATCATTGTCCCAGGAAGGGGAAACTTTATTGACACATTCCTGGGGTCAGATACATCACATGATCACACTGACAGAACCACAGGCACATAGACACAGGCAACAGAGCATGCACAATGTCGGCACTAGTACAGTGTATATCCACCTTTCGCAGCAATGCAGGCTGCTACTCTCCCATGGAGACGATCGTAGAGATGCTGGATGTAGTCCTGTGGAACGGCTTGCCATGCCATTTCCACCTGGCGCCTCAGTTGGACCAGCGTTCGTGCTGGACGTGCAGACCGCGTGAGACGACGCTTCATCCAGTCCCCAACATGCTCAATGGGGGACATATCCGGAGATCTTGCTGGCCAGGGTAGTTGACTTACACCTTCTAGAGCACGTTGTGTGGCACGGGATACATGCGGACGTGCATTGTCCTGTTGGAACAGCAAGTTCCCTTGCCGGTCTAGGAATGGTAGAACGATGGGTTCGATGACGGTTTGGATGTACCGTGCACTATTCGGTGCCCCCTCGCCGATCACCAGAGGTGTACGGCCAGTGTAGGAGATCGCTCCCCACACCATGATGCCGGGTGTTGGCCCTGTGTGCCTCGGTCGTATGCAGTCCTGATTGTGGCGCTCACCTGCACGGCGCCAAACACGCATACGACCATCATTGGCACCAAGGCAGAAGCGACTCTCGTCGCTGAAGACGACACGTCTCCATTCGTCCCTCCATTCACGCCTGTCGCGACACCACTGGAGGCGGGCTGCACGATGTTGGGGCGTGAGCGGAAGACGGCCTAACGGTGTGCGGGACCGTAGCCCAGCTTCATGGGACGGTTGCGAATGGTCCTCGCCGATACCCCAGGAGCAACAGTGTCCCTAATTTGCTGGGAAGTGGCGATGCGGTCCCCTACGGCACTGCGTAGGATCCTACGGTCTTGGCGTGCATCCGTGCGTCGCTGCGGTCCAGTCCCAGTTCGACGGGCACGTGCACCTTCCGCCGACCACTGGCGACAACATCGATGTACTGTGGAGACCTCACGCCCCACGTGTTGAGCAATTCGGCGGTACGTCCACCCGGTCTCCCGCATGCCCACTATACGCCCTCGCTCAAAGTCCGTCAACTGCACATACCGCTCACGTCCACGCTGTCGCGGCATGCTACCAGTGTTAAAGACTGCGATGGAGCTCCGTATGCCACGGCAAACTGGCTGACACTGACGGCAGCGGTGCACAAATGCTGCGCAGCTAGCGCCATTCGACGGCCAACACCGCGGTTCCTGGTGTGTCCGCTGTGCCGTGCGTGTGATCATTGCTTGTACAGCCCTCTCGCAGTGTCCGGAGCAAGTATGGTGGGTCTGACACACCGGTGTCAATGTGTTCTTTTTTCCATTTCCAGGAGTGTACATACACACACGCAAATACACACACACACACACACTCATGCAAACGCAACTCACACACACATGACTACAGTCATGTATGTGTCTATTTTGACGAAGACCTTACGGGCCGAAAGCTTTATGGGTGACAGTCTTTTTGTTGTGCCTATTTGCGGCTCAGCTTCTCTGCTATACGGTGAGTGGCAACTTTCGTTTTCATAATAGTTTCAGTGTTCAGTGGAAGATGGCTCTGTAGAGGGAGTAAACAATAATTTTAGGTGGTACGGTATGAAGACCTGCTATTATTGAATATTCAACCGTCGGGCATTTTACATAACTATAACGGTTATAAGAAAATGAATATTATATGGCGCATGTATAGATAAATATCAGCCCAAAGCGACTGTGGAGCCACAGGTTCCTACACAGTGCATGGTTCGGCTGATTCCTCTGGCGAGCAAAAGAAATGTCCCGCTTGTTGACACTGGCTGTCAGCTGCCTGTGGCGCCAATCGCAGCTCTTTAATCTTACCCTCATCACTGCCACACGCGGTTGGAGTGACATTAAAGGCAGCTTTCATCGCACAATTAAAATACGCTTTATAAACGTCTTCTTCAATCCGCAGGCACCTCTCTGCAGAGGCGCAAAGCGGATTCAGAAATATTTTCGTCGGCGACGAAACGGCATATTTGAATAGCAAAGTTCGGACCTAGGATTGATCTTTTCGGTGGGAGGGATGAGCGATATTATAGGAAAATGGAGTCAGTGCAACTGTGGGTCAATACGCCGCTATTTATGATGTCTACAGCACCCAAAACTTGACCAGCTGTTCCAACGGTATTTATATCACTTTTTCCTTTGCAAATAATATGAGACTTATTCCCGAGTCAGTGCAACTGTGGGTCAATACGCCGCTATTTATGATGTCTACAGCACCCAAAACTTGACCAGCTGTTCCAACGGTATTTATATCACTTTTTCCTTTGCAAATAATATGAGACTTATTCCCGTGCCGGCTGGTGGGACCGAGCGGTTCTAGGCCCTACACCTCGTACCGCGCGACCGCTACGGTCGCACGTTCGAATCCTACCTCGAGCATGGATGTGTTACTTAGGTTTTAGTAGTTCTGAGTTCTAGGGGACCGATGACTTCAGAAATTAAGTCCCATAGTGCTTAGAGCCATTTTCTTATTCCCGCTTTTGTGTCTGTATAAAACCTTACTCGAACGAGACGCGTGTCTATACATTTAAAGCATATTCAGTGACCGCAATAACCATTGTAATTTTGTTTCCAAACCCGTTTAATGAGGTTATAAACAATTCTCATTTTTAAAATAACTTTTAGTATTTACGTTTTTTGACTCCAGTAATATTTCCACGCGTTTTTCTGTACATAGGCGTTCTTTCTTATCACACTGCACTGCACTGACAAAAATATTTCTTCGTTTACATGTTTTTATGTATTCACTTCAGCTCGAGTAGTTTATTTCGATCAAGCGCAGTGCGACCGTCTTTTGTATTGTTTTGTGGCTGAGGGAGCGTCTGTTACCAACACCACCCGGTTCTAGAGGTCTTTGGTGATATTCCACTGCATGTTTCTATGTAGCGGAAAAGCAGAACGCCACAGCCACAAAAACAAAATACGATCGTACTCCATTCGATCAAAACAATGTACTATGCTCAATGTACACGAGGTGAATGTGGAAGTATAAAACATATCAATGAAAAAAAAATACAGTGTATCAATGCATTACAGTGTGCTAAGTATCGGACGTATATGTGTAGAAAAAGAACGGAAATAATGTAGGAGCAAAAAAGTGTGTAACAAAAGTAATTTGAAACTCTAGAACTATTTATCATCTTGTTAAATCGATATGTAAACAAAACCACAATACTTGTGGTTTTGTGATCGCTGTAGATGCTTCAAATAAAGCAAAATGTATCTGCTCTAAATAAGACCTTATACAGTTGTAGAAATGGAATAACTCCAATATGACTTGTAAAACTGGGATTGCAGAAGAGAGAAAAAAAATATTTAAAAAGTGCTTTTGTCTTTATTTGACAGCATTTTATTTGATACGAGCCAGGTTTCAGATTTCAAAGCCAGTATCTAGTGTTATGCTGTCCCAGAAGAGTTATTACTGCATTCTGGTATAACGGGCGGATCGAATCGATCCACTGTATACGATGTCGCTTGCTCGGTTGCTCGCCTTGATCCCGCCACACACGAGCGATTTGCCGAGCAATTTCAGCTATCATTACGGCCGCCACTGTGTCGAAAAGTTCTGCTATGGAAATAGACTGCTATGGTTAGTAGGAGCATTTGGAGCTGATCTCCGTATCCCCACGAATAACTGCAGAAAATAACGCTTTTCTTGGGAACTTTAGGTTGCTTTACAGAATACATTACATTTTTCACAGACGCCAAAGTGGTCTGTGTGAATCTTTCTAGTGTGCTAATACAGTTTTTTTTCGTTTATTAGTCCTATAATTTCTTTTTCATTAGTTTCGTAGCTTAGCTTCAAGTATTTACACCATTTGTTTTGCAGTCTTTTTGTGTCTATAGCAGCTCTGCTGATCATTTTAACTCTTGTTATAAATTGTGTGAAGGACAGTCGGATCATATTAAATGACAAGCTACTTGATTATAGCTGTGTAACAGATTTGTCCTGAACATTTCAGTTAAAATTTTCACTTAATATTACGGTACGTCATTTTGTTTAGAAGTTGAATGATGCCTATGGTTATTTCTTAAATAACTCAAAAATCATCGGATGGAGCTGAGTGTACCGTTACTATTGCTATGAAATTTCTATCATTTCTAAAGCACAGACATAAAAAAATGCTATCACTGCAAAATAGGATAGTGTATTTTGTATTAGTTCTTAATATAAGTTGCAACTATGGCCTTCACGTCACTTCTCAGAGTCGTTCGTGGTCCCTGAATAACTATAAATTGTAAAGGATTAAGTTCTTACTCACCATGGGCAAAATGAAACGAAACAAAACTGCACGAACACGCCTAATAACTAGAGCTACGAATAGCAGCCGGATTGCTAATGAGAAAGGCAGTCATGCTGCAAGCAAGAATGACGTGCGATCCACCGGATGCCCTGGGATTTCAATGCGACGAACGATGAGCCACCGATTGCAGCGGTTTGCCTACATAAGTGGTGATCTATGAAGCGATCGCTCTCTAATCTTGCAGTATGTCAGTATTTATTGTCGATCGGAGAAGAATCGGATTACAAATATAAAAAAAGATCTCGATTGTGTTTGACTGTTATCGATATCAATACTGGTAAAATATTGCTCTCGAGAATTCCAAGACTTTAGAGAATGTTTGAATTTTATGTTTTAAGGCTACCATTCATCGGTAGATGACAATGGCGTCGTTTTCAGCGAACCAGTTGACTAATTCTTCATAGTTCAGCCAATTTTCCACGAAGTATTTTAAATAATACACGCAAAGTTTGCTCGTAAATCAGTCTGCTGTTAAGAAAAGCAGTATCGAAATCTCTACTGAAGTCTCAGGGACTAGCCCGCACATATAAAAAGAAGCAAGCAGTTTACATACCTAGAGAGAAAAATTAATAACATATCTTTCATTGGCTACTGAAACATGACTACATACCTAGAGAGAAAAATTAATAACATATCTTTCATTAGCTACTAAAACATGACTATAACTGATGGTACATTTTATGTTGGTATGCAATAATATTCTTCTTTTATGCTTTTGACGGATGATGAACTCAGTGTAAGTGCTAATGGCAAAAAGATATTTTTATGTGACATAATTACAAATTAACGATTTTCGAATTTTTTTCCGTTTACTTGCACTGTGAAACCTTGCTTACGGCCAAAATTTCATGATTCTAGGTCAGCGGAAATTACATAAATGGCCGTATCTTTTGATTGATTGCCGTAGAAGCTTAAATATTTTATGCCGCCAAGGGACCATGAACCTTAGTATATTATATAAACTTCAATTTGATACGTCTACCCGCTCCTGAAAAAAAAAAAGGTCTTAACAGTCAGACAGACAGACAGACATATAATGATGATGTTTGGT
Source organism: Schistocerca gregaria (assembly GCF_023897955.1). Taxonomy (NCBI): domain Eukaryota; kingdom Metazoa; phylum Arthropoda; class Insecta; order Orthoptera; family Acrididae; genus Schistocerca; species Schistocerca gregaria. The sequence goes on from NC_064923.1 coordinate 429,166,726, forward strand.
TTGTGAGGCGCTCAGTGGAGCGATAATCAGCGCCCCTACAAATTCCTATCACTGTGAGGTCTCCCTATTTTCGCGGTCGGGAATCGATCTCGGTACCCCATGATCCAGAGGCAGTAACGCTACCCACTAGACGACGAGCTGCAGACGCATACGGACAACAAAGTGATCGTAAGGGAATTCCATTTCTACAGGTGCATAAAGAAGGAAATGCAAGTTATGGTACTAGAACTATTCTACACTCCTGGAAATGGAAAAAAGAACACATTGACACCGGTGTGTCAGACCCACCATACTTGCTCCGGACACTGCGAGAGGGCTGTACAAGCAATGATCACACGCACGGCACAGCGGACACACCAGGAACCGCCGTGTTGGCCGTCGAATGGCGCTAGCTGCGCAGCATTTGTGCACCGCCGCCGTCAGTGTCAGCCAGTTTGCCGTGGCATACGGAGCTCCATCGCAGTCTTTAACACTGGTAGCATGCCGCGACAGCGTGGACGTGAACCGTATGTGCAGTTGACGGACTTTGAGCGAGGGCGTATAGTGGGCATGCGGGAGACCGGGTGGACGTACCGCCTAATTGCTCAACACGTGGGTCGTGAGGTCTCCACAGTACATCGATGTTGTCGCCAGTGGTCGGCGGAAGGTGCACGTGCCCGTCGACCTGGGACCGGACCGCAGCGACGCACGGATGCACGCCAAGACCGTAGGATCCTACGCAGTGCCGTAGGGGACCGCACCGCCACTTCCCAGCAAATTAGGGACACTGTTGCTCCTGGGGTATCGGCGAGGACCATTCGCAACCGTCTCCATGAAGCTGGGCTACGGTCCCGCACACCGTTCGGCCGTCTTCCGCTCACGCCCCAACATCGTGCAGCCCGCCTCCAGTGGTGTCGCGACAGGCGTGAATGGAGGGACGAATGGAGACGTGTCGTCTTCAGCGACGAGAGTCGCTTCTGCCTTGGTGCCAATGATGGTCGTATGCGTGTCTGGCGCCGTGCAGGTGAGCGCCATAATCAGGACTGCATACGACCGAGGCACACAGGGCCAACACCCGGCATCATGGTGTGGGGAGCGACCTCCTACACTGGCCGTACACCTCTGGTGATCGTCGAGGGGACACTGAATAGTGCACGGTACATCCAAACCGTCATCGAACCCATCGTTCTACCATTCCTAGACCGGCAAGGGAACTTGCTGTTCCAACAGGGCAATGCACGTCTGCATGTATCCCGTGACACCCAACGTGCTCTAGAAGGTGTAAGTCAACTACCCTGGCCAGCAAGATCTCCGGATCTGTCCCCCATTGAGCATGTTTGGGACTGGATGAAGCGTCGTCTCACGCGGTCTGCACGTCCAGCACGAACGCTGGTCCAACTGAGGCGCCAGGTGGAAATGGCATGGGAAGCCGTTCCACAGAACTACATCCAGCATCTCTACGATCGTCTCCATGGGAGAAAATCAGCCTGCATTGCTGCGAAAGGTGGATATACACTGTACTAGTGCCGACATTGTGCATGCTCTGTTGCCTGTGTCTATGTGCCTGTGGTTCTGTCAGTGTGATCATGTGATGTATCTGACACCAGGAATGTGTCAATAAAGTTTCCCCTTCCTGGGACAATGAATTCACGGTGTTCTTATTTCAATTTCCAGGAGTGTACATTTACGGCGCTTACAACATCGTGGAACCAACAGAAAAAAAAACAAGCACATACACTCTGAGACGCACCACGAAGGAATTATTCGAATGGGACGCCAATCGGTAGATGTGATGTTCATTTACAGACGAACAAGTGATAACAACTTCAGAAAAATTGGATGATTTATTCAAGAGAAAGAGCTTCACAAATTAAGCAAGTCAGTAACGCGTTGGATCACCTCCGGCCCTTATGTAAGCAACTGATTAACTTGGAATTGACGGATAGAGCTGTTGCAGTGAGGGATTGTTGTTGTTGTGGTCTTCAGTCTTGAGACTGGTTTGATGCAGCTCTCCATGCTACTATATCCTGTGCAAGCTTCTTCATCTCCCAGTACCTACTGCAACCTACATCCTTCTGAATTTGATAATGTATTCATCTCTTGGTCTCCCCCTACGATTTTTACCCTCCACGGTGCCCTCCAATACTAAATTGGTGATCCTGTATAGTCTGTAACTGGTATTAATAACTCATTGAATACAAAGTGTAGAGACTCAGCTACACTTTCCTTTCACCAATTTGTCAGTGTACAGAAATGGTTAAGTAGATAAAGGTATGATTTCTCGTTTAATAATGACAATATTTAAACACAAACGCGCAGACAAGTCAGTGAAAATGATCCAACAATGTTTGCTGCATCAATAACTCAATGAATAAAATGTAGCAGCCACCATTTTTGGAGCATTTGAGGTTACTCACTAGCTTCAATCCGAAAGTTGTGACTCATTTTCGCGACAGTTCAAGTCACATGCATAACTAAAGAGGTACGCCATCTGTTCCTTCCCAAGCGTTCTACGTGAGTGGTACGTCAGTGCAGTGTGTGCATCAACATACATACTCTGCAAACCACTGTCTACGGATGGAAGAGGGCGCTTAGCATTGTATCACATATTAATGTTTCTTCCTGTTCCATTGCGTATGCAGTGCACTGCTTAAAGACCTGTATGCGCGACGTAGCTGGAGTAATTTTGTCTTCACGGTCCTCGCAGGAACAATACGCGGGGAGCTGAAGAATGTTTCTAGGTTCTTCACTTGATAATAGTTTTCCAAACTTTGTAACAAGGCTTTCGAGGTATAATTCGCGTCTATCTTCCAGCGTCTGCCAACTCAGTTTGTTCAACATTTCTGTGACGCTCTCTCGTGAATCAAACCAACCGGTGACCATTCGTGCTGCCCTTCTCCTCAGACGTCCAGTAACGACTGTTAGTCTTATACAGTATGGGTCACACACTTGAGCAGTATTCTCAGATAGGACACACAAATATTTTGTAGGTAGCCTCGTTTGTGGACTACTCGCATTTTATTCCATAATGTTCGGACACAGTTCATGTTCTACAACCACTTGCAAGTCGATGGCAGTGATGTTGGTCTATAATTCAACGGATTACTTCTATTTCCTTTCTTGTATACTGGTATGATCTGGGTAAATTGCAGTCTTTAAGTACTGACTTTCGTCGAATGAGCGGTTGTATATATTCGGGCTAGGTACACACGATAAATGAATACTTTCAAGGTCTTTCTCCCATTAAGTGAAGAACAAAGATGTGTTGTTGAGTTAATTCTATTGAATGGAGGGAAGCAATAATAAAGTTAACGTCCCGTCTTCGTCTACGTCAACAGACACAGAACAGAAGCTTCAACTGAGGTAAGATGGGGAAGGAAATGAACCATGTGATGCTGAAAGAAGGACCCTTAAGTGATTTGGACAAATCATCGAAACTAAAGTTAGATGACTGAGACAGGATTTGATTTCTGGTACTCCCAAATACGAGTACTTGTAGTCCGCCACAAAGCCCAGTAGTCTTATTGACTGGAACGTACCATGAGAGAGCAGTATAGACATTACGAGGTGCTACCCAAAATTTTCATGAATATCCCTATAAAATCAGGACTCTTACCTTCCGCCTTAATTTCCACCGTCACCTTCAAAGTAATCCTCTATGCCTCAGTGCAACGCTTCCAACGATTTTCCCATTGTTGAGGGAGTGCTGGAAGTTTGATAACTGAATCGTGTTCAAAATTAGTTGACATTCCGCTTCAATCTCTCCTTTGAAGCCAAAATTCGTCTTTTCAACCTCAGTTTCACTTCCTGGAAGAGGAAGAAATCGAAAGGGCAGATCATGGTAGTAGAGTGCGTGGGAAACAGCTATCATATTGTTGTTGTTTCTTTTTTTGTCACGAAATCCCTCACAGTGAGCGGAATGTGTTGAGTTGCATTCTCATGATGCAGCAACCACTCTCTATTGTATCTTCTCTTAGGCCGTTTATGTCTACCAACTTCCCTCGATCTCTTCCAAACATCACAACAGACCTTCCTTATGACCGTCTAACGACATGGAAGAAATTCCTTACGGCCAGTTCCATGAATTCAAAAAACGGAAATCATATGCAGTGATCTGACGTCGCTGCGAACTTGGTGCGCTTCTACGGGACGTGGAGAGGATGGTGTCTTCCACTGAGAAGATCGCTGATTTGTTTCAGGGCCAAAACCGTACAGTTTTGATACATCGGCAGTTACGAACTTGAGTAGCAAACTGGGATCATCTCAAACTGCTGCTTACTGTTCAGTGCACACCTGTACCCGGTGCACTCGTTGGTCGGCGTTCAAAAAATGAGGAACGAATTTCGCTGCAGTTCATCTAAAGTTCAGTTCATCATCCAGAATGCGTTGACATTAACATATGATATTCCAACGGTTTCACAAAAATTTCTGCCTTCTGCTCTTGTATATCACTTCACACAATCTTTCTTCGAGTTGTGCACGATGGCTGCGGCTCCTAGTATCTGTCATCCCCCCCAAAAAAATCCTCTATCTTTGAATGGCTTAAACCACACAAACATTCTTGCTTGGCACAAAGTTCGCTCACCAAAAGCATGTGGTGGGTTTCAGCTGCAGTTCTGAAGAGCTTAATATGACACTGAAATTTATTCCTGAAATGCAACTTTACTTTATGTACTACCTAAAGCAACATATGAAAATTTGTGCTGGCCTGGGACTCGAACTCGGTTTTCCAGCTTATCGCGACTGGTCGCCCTACTACCAACACCGTGTTACTAATGGAGGCCGAAATGCACGCGTTTTAGCTCACGCAGGCTGGCGTGAGGAGGGAAGAACTATACTGACGTGAGGTCTGGAACATGACAAGGAATTAGAATTCAGAAAGCGGAAATAATTAGTTTGATACTTAGCTTTCATCCATTAATGATGAACGACACTCTTGACGGTACATGATTCACAATATTATCTGTTCAGAAGACGTACGTAGTAACAGAATATGGCGCCTTGCTAGGTCGTAGCAAATGACGTAGCTGAAGGCTATGTTAAAGTGCCGTGTCTGCAAATGAGAACGTATGTAGGCAGTGAACCATCGGTAGCAAAGTCGGCTCCACAACTGGGGCGAGTGCTAGGGAGTGTCTCTAGACTAGACCTGCCGTGTGGCGGCGCTCGGTCTGCAATCACTGATAGTGGCGACACGCGCGTCCGACGTATACTAACGGACCGCGGCCGATTTAAAGGCTACCACCTAACAAGTGTGGTGTCTGGCAGTGACACCACACTTATGCTATCCGAGAAAGCTCACCGGACCGACCCAAACTTCCATATATCACACCTACCCATTTTGTCTTATAGATCATTAATTCATTTACCCACACTCGCACTCACACTCCGGCACAAATTTTATGTCGCTTTAGGTAGTACATCGGTACCCATTACAGTTAAGTTGAACTTCAGAAATAGATTTCAATACGTGAAACTGTACATCTATATCTACATCTACATGGCTACCCTGCAATTCACAATGAAGTGCCTGGCACAAGGTTCATCGAACTACCCTCAAGTGCACGAGGGAAGCAAACACTTAAATCTTTCTGCACGAGCCATGATCTCTCTTGTTTTGTTATGATAGTAATTTCACTCTATGAAGGTGGAGGCCAACAAAATATTTTAAAAGTCTAAGAAGAAAATTGCTGATTGAAATGTCATGAGAAAAAAGTGAAATGATCGAGTGGCATTGTTAACCGGGAGGCCCCATCCGGGGAATTTAGGCCGCCGAGTGCAAGTCTTATTTCAGTCGACGCCACATTTTGTGACTTGTGTGCCGGTGATGAGGATGAACACAACACCCAGTCCACGAGCGGAGAAAATCTCCAACACGGCCAGGAATCGAACCCGGGTCCGTTGCATGGTAGACAAGCACGTAATCACTTTTAAAAAAATCACATCTTTTTCATTATTATTCCACAAAGCAGCAACAACAATGGCTAGCTTACAATGAAATGACATAAATAAGGCGACAGACAATTGCAGTCATAAATTACAGCATTCATAGTATGAAGAATGATATTCAGTCTTTAGCAGTAGCACACAGTTAGCAACTTCACTGTCACCTTCAACTGGTGGCAGTTCACTCAGCTAAGCAGGCGGACATTTCATGAGAAGACCCTGTCAGAACGATAAAGTCCTTTGTTTAAGTTTCTGCCACCCAAATTAGTGTACCGTATCCGTGCCACTGTCTTCCCTATTTCGCGATAGTACACCACCAGCTGCCTTTCTTTGAACAATCCTATCTGAAGCGGATCCCACACAGTAAAGCCGTAATTCAGAAGAGGGCGGCCGAATGTGGTGTAAGCAGTCTCTTTAATAGTCTTTGGTTTGCTTTCCCCCCACAACATCTATGTGATGGTTCCAATTAAAATTATTCTAACTGTAGTGTCTAAGAATTTAGTTGAATTTACAACCTGTAGACTTGTGTCACTTATCATTCCTTTTAGTACTCTTGTGGATGACTTCAAACTTTTTGTTAATTAGAGTCAATTGCCACTTTTCGCACCATACAGTAGTTCGTTATCAAATAAAAATACTTAATGCAATACTTAAAGCAGGTCCTTTGCTCCTTCAAGTCAGTTATTTACAAATTATCAGATACAGTAGAACACGTTGTAATGAAATGAGGACAACGTGTACACCGACCCACTCCGGGGCTCACGAGAAATACAGGCCCTGCAGCGAACTAGTCGGCTTGTCTGACGCATTTCGTGAACGCTTGGTTTCGTGAAGGGTCCACAGGATATCAATATGTAACTGAAATGTATCCGTTTAAGGCCTTAACTTTGTCATATGCTATCGAGAGCTTGCATGCGTTTAAACCCCAGTCAAGGCAGTGGTTAGCACACTGGACTCGCATTCGAGAGGACGACGGTTCAATCCCGTCTCCGGCCATCCTGATTTAGGTTTTCCGTGATTTCCCTAAATCGCTTCAGGCAAATGCCGGGATGGTTCCTTTGAAAGGGCACGGCCGATTTCCTTCCCCATCCATCCCTCACCCGAGCTTGCGCTCCGTCTCTAATGACCTCGTTGTTGACGGGACGTTAAACACTAAGCTCCTCTTCCTCAAGAATTATTGAATTCGTCTCAAATAGTTACTCGTCCCCTGCCGGAAACGGTTCTGGCGCGCGTGACACGTGCTATGACGTACACACCCCGGCCTTTCCTTCCCGTGGGCCTCGGATGCACTCATAATGACGTCACGTGGCAGGCTGGTGTCGAAGGACACAACTAGAGGCGTCTAGCGACGGAAGTTTGTGCTGCTGATTGTTTGGACACTATATTCAAATTCCTGGAATTGTTGAGTAGCGCTTGTGTAGTGAAGGGTAGGGTAATCGCACCAGGAAAGATGCCAAAAAGCAGAGAGTGGGCACGCAGGCGCTGCATGTGCTGCGAAATATCACTCCAGGTCGAACTACAGATTTCAGATTAAACCGGCATTGACCCAGACTGGTGGGTCGAGGCCTATAACCCAGCTGCTGGAAAGTTATCGCCTACCGAGGCGTAATCATGAGATGTCTGCTCGGCAACTGACTTCAACTTGCAGCTGGACCGTGACCATTCTGCAGACTGCCTACAAGAAGCACTCAACTTATCTCGTTCACTCGCTGCCTAGAGGTTAAGTGAGAGGACTAACACGTACTTTCGAGAACGCTGGGGTTGCGGCTCTCTCTGCTGCTGCGCGGTTTTTAGGGGGTTAATACTGCTTGTATTTGTGCCAAATGTCCTCAGCCGGCTGGCGCGATTGTTTGCCAAATTTCTGTTTACTGCTGCTTTGTGAGGGCCGGGTGACGGGGTCGCGGGAACGGGCCGGACTTGGATCGCGCGTGGCCGCCACGCCGGCGGCACCTCCTCTCTGTTTACATCTTCGGCGGCGCCGAACCCGCCCCCTTAACTGCTGACCCGCGGAGTCAATTAGCAGTTATTTATTTGGTGCTTTGACACGCCCTTATCTCGTGCCCGAGTGACTCAAACGTGTCAAAGTAATAAATATAACTGAGACAAATAGAAGACACTTGATATACTCCACAGTCGATGTCACTGCGATGATCGTCGTTTCCAACCAAGGATCCAGAGACAGAGTTCTGCATTCATCCACCTCGATATGGTCCAACTGGAGGTCTTCTCCTATACTACTCCGCAAGTCACCTTCAGGTACGTGGCGGAGGATATATCTGGTACCACTTTCTCATCCCCTTCCCCTTCTTTGTTCCATTCCCGTACGCATTGGTTCAAATGGCTCTGAGCACTATGGGACTTAACATCTGTGGTCATCAGTCCCCTAGAACTTTAGAACTACTTAAACCTAACGAACCTAAGGACATCACAAAGATCCATGCCCAAGGCAGGATACGAACCTGCGACCGTAGCGGTCGCGCGGTTCCAGACTGTAGCGCCTAGAACCGTTCGGCCACCCCGGCCAGCCACGTACGCATTGTGGGAAGGGTTATTGTCGATGAACTTCCGTAAGGTCTCTCATTTCTCTGATTTTCTCGTCGTACTTATTTCGCGAGACGTTTTTGAAAGAAAGTAATATGTTGAAGAATGAAATTTTCACTCTTCTGTGGAGTGTGCGGTGACATGAAACTTCCTGGCAGATTAAAACTGTGTGCCGGACCGAGACTCGAACTCGGGACCTTTTTTTTCGTTAAGATTCTTCTCGTCTATTTACGCGCTACAGCTTACATTTATTCACGTTCGGGTTCAACTGGCAGTCCCTGCATCAATCGCGGTTTGTATCATGATCACTAACTCCACTTTCATCTTCCATGCTACTAAATAAGTCCACACTTAGATACGAATGCGTGGCTGCTCTCTCTAGTACATTTTAGGGAATACCGCATAAATTTTCTTTCCATGTATGGAATCCCTTTGCATCTTTGAACGTCGGTAGCATAACAGCTTGCATGTTTTACAAAATAGGGTGCACAGTGGCAAAATACGAAAGCTAGCCTGAAGTGCCCTCCGTTTAGATGTAAATAAAACACTTGAATAACTGAAACAAACTTAGTTGAAGAAATTTAAAACTATTGCTTTTTATTACGTCTCTACACAATCAGCAATCAGATATAGGAATTTAGAAGATCTCTTAACAAGTTGACTAATTGCCTCTGCACAAAATTTTTCTGAGTGAGAGTTTTGGAGCCCATCAAACACAGAACATGGGGATCCTAATCTTCACGATCTCGTGTAAAACTTAACGAGAAATCTGGGGGACATGTCGCACGCATTTGAGATATTGTTAAATTCCGGTTTTACACGAATCGTTTCGTCGATTTTCTGTACTAATTCTTTATTGGCTGCAAACTAATGGCTACTTCTATCATTATCATGAGAATTCGTCCTTCTATTCTTCAACAAACGACGTTGTAGACGCACAACACGCTTAGTCATCACATTCGATCCTTATACAGCACAAATTTCGTTATGAATGTAAACGACTTTGAAATATTTTACCGCTAAAAACCATATTGCAGAACGGATTTTCCTTATTGTTGGCTAGATTACCAACGATCTTTCTGAACGGCTATTGTAGGTGAACGAGAAGTATGCGGCTTTGTCGCTGTCGCTATCGCAGTCCTGAGCACACTTTACTTCGTGAGACATTTGAGCGACTGGGTGTCCTCCCCCATACCCAGCTTCTCGTCCCCTCCACTCTTATCCATGCGACATGAAAACGCAGGTTCTTTTTTTCGGAAGCTGAAGGAACTCCTTGTATTATCAATTTTCTAACCTCCCTTTTAAGTAAACCCACATACAATTCTGCCATCTTTACTTTTTTCACGGCGTCACGAACTTGTCTCCGAGGTTTCTGCATAGAGTAGGCAGACTCTCTCTTGGGCTGTTACCTCTCGCTCTGTATTGGACGGGAGGGGGGGGGGGGGAGCAAGTAAATAAGTTAAGGTTTAACTTCTGTCGAAACGTAGTGTACCGTGGTCCTCCGGCATTTAAGGGAAGTTCATAGAAACTTATTAAATAGCACGCAAAACAGAGTCAGAGATTATTTATAGAACTCAGAATAGGGTCTTGTAAAAAATTAACATATATTATCACTTTTCACATCAATAAAAACGTAAAAAAACGAAAATTGTAAGACATGTTTATAGAATTACATTATTTCGTTCTTAAATACACTGTTTGCTGTTTGTACTAACTAATAAGCAAATAAAAATAGCAAGTATTGTACATTTTTATGGTTTGTTTGTTTTACTTGTTATTACCCAGTACTTTGCGTGTCATTACCTTCAGGGGTGGGGAATACCACGCAGTTGCACTTTTTTATTTTAATGTTCAAAATTAAGGTATTGTTTATAACTATTTATAGACGATTGGAATATGTGGAGAAATGTCCATTGTATGGCATGTACTCATTTTCGTAGGTTTTAGTGACATAACGAATGGTTCACATCGATTTTTCCTTAGGTGCGTGTATTTCCCCCACTCTCCCCTATGTATGTAGATGTAGATGTTTAACAACTTTCAGAATTTCTGTGTGTACATACTGATAATGAACTGGAAATCGCACATGACAGGCATTGTTAACAACATCAGCAAATTTCGCAGTGTGTAATTTCTGATAAAGTCAGGAAAACTACACTGAATACTTACACTCTTTTTGTGATGTTCTGAGTCAGAAACGTTCTCTATCATCTTATGTCAAACGTTTGTGATGAATATTAGACCCACCTCAATTAATATTGATGTGGTCAATATGATGTTCAAGTGTGGAGGAATACTACTACAGCTTTTCAGACAGACAGATGGGAAGACATGAGCAGCCTAACACAAGAGAGAGAGAGAGAGAGAGAGAGAGAGAGAGAGAGAGAGAGAGAGAGAGAGAGAGAGCATGCGTGGGTGTCCATATCAGCACGGAGACGGGATATATGTGAAACGCAGCTTGCTTTATCCACACACTGTTTGTTGCAAATAGATTCTGCCTCACCACTTTCCGAAAGGTGTTCAGTAAAGTACTCATTGTAGCCTAAAACACAGGTGCTATCATATGAATTACGTTCGCAGAAATGTGACTGGCTCGAATAAATCTAGGGAAGTAGAGCCTAATACGCTGCAGTGGATGGCGATTTTAAAGAGAAGTGACAGTAACATCGTGTATGCCCGAGAAAAGGTACCAGGGCCACTAATTCTCTGCAGGCACATAAACGATTTGTCATGTAGGATCAGCAGGGCTATGAGGTTGTTCACTGACGAAGATGTTGTCCACACGAAAGTGTTGTCGTTGAAAACTTCCACTTAGTGTAATGGGGTAAAGCTGTCTTTAAATGTCGATAAATATAAGATGCTACACCTATGAATAAGAGAGTTCGATAATATCCGATTACAAGATTAATGGTAAAATCCTGGAATGAGTAAAAAAAAGTTCCACCTTCGATCCTAAAAGGGTCAATCGGGGCCTACCGACCGCCGTGTCATCCTGTGTCAATGACGTTATTGGGTGCGGCATTGAGGGGTATGCGGTCAGCATTATGCTCTCCCGGTCGTTGTAGGGTTTGTTGACGTCGCAGACGCTCCTAATCGGTCAAGTAGCTGCTCAGTTGGTCTCACGTAGCTGAATGCACCCCTTATCAGCCCTCCCACCGAGGAAAAATTCCTGGCGGTACTGGGAATCGAACCCAGTTCCTCCGCAATTCATACAGCCCCACTCACTACTCACCTACGGAGGCGGACATCTGGAGTGTGTGACACTGCTTAAATATTTAAGGGCAGTACCACGAGATAGCGTGATGCCACTTCAATATTAAACGATTTTGTACCAGCAGCAGTATCTACTATAGGGGACGTAAGAAGAAGAGTTAGTGATGAAAGTAAAATTAAAATCTTGTGCTGTTTAATCGTGGGAATGCTATATCAGGCGCTCCAATTACGATACAAGTCAATTACCAATTACGACAAATCATTATGAAGAAACAGAAAAACACTACAAATCTCGTAAGCCCCGAGTAACCACTGCTGCTTACATCCATTTGAACGGCTTGCTGTACTCATGCCTAGGTCTCAAAACAAACTCGAAATCCGTCCGAACAGGTCTCGGAAAACCGAACAGTACCGGCCCATCGCTGTGTTATCTTCAACCGACAGACGTCACTGGAAGCAGTTATGGAGGGACACGTGGTCAGCACACCGCTTTCCCGGCGGTTTTCAGTTTACGAGACCGGAGCCACTGCTCCTTAACAAGTAGCTTATCAATTGGGCTCAAAAGGGCTGAGTGCACCCCACTTACCAACAGAGCTCAGCAGGCCCGGACGGTCACCCACCCATCCAAGTGTTAGCCAAGCATGACTGTGCTCAACTTTGGTGATCTGACGGGAACTGGTGTTACCATTACAGCAAGGCTGTTGGCCCATGCCTATGTCTCCCCCTATAATTCCCCTCCCCCCACCACTTCCCCAGTTGCTAAGATGGTTATTTTTTGATGCCTCAGAATGTGTGCCGCCAACTGATCCATTGTTTCTGCCATGTTGTGGCATAGGTTCCAATTTTCCCTATTTTATTCCGTACCTCCTCCTTAGTTATTTAATCTAGGCATCTAATCTCCAGCATTCTTCTGTAACACCACATTTCAAAAACTTCGATTTTATTCTTGTCTGACCCATTTATCGTTCAGTTTTACTTCTGTAAAAGACTACACCTTGAGAAAATTGTGTTAATTGTCTACAAATTTATCCCTTTCAGAAATACTGTTTTTGCTCTTACCCATCTGCATTTTACATCCTTTTAATTCAGCTGTCATCATTTCCTATGCTGCCTAAATAGCTAATCTTAACTATTGCTTTTAGTGATCATTCCCTCATTTAATGCTTCAGCATCACTTGATTTAATTCGACTATATTCCATTTACTTTTGATGATACTCATCCCATATCCCTTCAAGACACTATTCCTTCTGTTCAAATGCTCGTCCAAGTCTTTTCCCATCTCAGACAGAATTAAAATATTATTAGGAAACCTTGGACTTTTTATGTCTTCTCGCTGAACTTTAATGCGTTTTCCATATATTTTCCTTTAATGTTTGGTCAATGGTAATACACCCATGACAAGACCATGGTGAAAGTAACTGTTGTCTTTTTTCCCCTTTAGCCATGTGTGTGTGCACTGATGCACTGTATTATGAAAATGTCTGTTTCTCAATGGTGATGAAGTGCTGGCTGTGTTGTTCCAAGACATAAAAAACGAGGTGAACTCAGTTTCAGAACATAATTAATTCATCTCAGAAAGTACAAACTGGCCTTCTAGATTTGAAATATCGCTACAAAGGATGAACTACCGCCTATATTACGTTATGGACTAGCTACAAATATACCCAGATACTTTGTGTCCCTGTTATACTGTTGCCTATCGAAAATCATTTGAGCGACTCGATCAGTCTACTTATGTGATATAAACACTTCCCTATCAATGAGATGAGAGAAGCATTCCATTTAGGTTTGTGGGAGATTAATTACTTCATAATGACACTTTTCGGGCAGGATGCTGCTGCCTTTGTGAGTGTCTGTGTGTGTGTGTGTGTGTGTGTGTGTGTGTGTGTGTGTGTGTGTGTGTGTGTGAGTGATGGAGATGAGATAGTTGTCTTTCGTTTTCTGGACGCCGTACAAAAAGGGTGCCTATGTACACATGTTGGTTAGAAACAATCTTAAAAGCTTGCAGGAAGGTTGTCCTGAGAGATAACCGTTGTTGTTGTTGTTGTTGTTGTTGTTGTGGCCTTCAGTCCTCAGACTGGTTTGATGCAGCTCTCCATGCTACTCTATCCTGTGCAAGCTTCATCATCTCCCAATACCTACTGCAACCTACATCCTTCTGAATCTGCTTAGTGTATTCATCTGCTGCCTTTGTGAATGTCTGTGTGTGTGTGTGTGCCCTCCAATACTAAACTGGTGATCCCTTGATGCCTCAGAACATGTCCTACCAACCGATCCCTTCTTCTAGTCAAGTTGTGCCACAAACTTATTTTCTCCCCAATCCTATTCAATACTTCCTCAATAGTTCTGTGATCTACCCATCTAATCTTCAGCATTCTTCTGTAGCAACACATTTCGAAAGCTTCTATTCTCTTCCCGTCCAAACTATTTATCGTCCATATTTCACTTCCGTACATGGCTACACTCCTTACAAATATTTTCAGAAAGGACTTCTTGACACTTAAGCCTATACTCGATGTTAACAAATTTCATCTCTTCAGAAACGCTTTCCTTGCCATTGCCAGTCTACATTTTATATACTCTCTACTTCGACCATCATCAGTTATTTTGCTCCCCAAATCGCAAAACTCCTTTACTACTTTAAGTCTCTCATTTCCTAATCTAATTCCCTTAGCATCATCAGATTTAATTCGACTGCATTCCATTATCCTTGTTTTGCTTTTGTTGATGTTCATATTATATCCTCCTTTCAAGACACTATCCATTCCGTTCAACTGCTCTTCCAAGTCCTTTGCTGTCTCTGACAGAATTACAATGTCATCGGCGAACCTCAAAGTTTTTATTTCTTCTCCATGTATTTTAATACCTACTCCAAATTTTTCTTTTGTTTCCTTCACTGCTTGCTCAATATAGAGATTGAATAACATCGGGGAGAGGCTACAACCCTGTCTCACTCCCTATCCAACCACTACTTCCCTTTCATGTCCCTAGACTCTTATAACTGTCATCTGGTTTCTGTACAAATTGTACCTTTAAAGAAAAAAGTCGATACGTTTCATCGTTTCCGAGTTATTTAGCATTGAAATTAATCAACTAGGTCACCGTGCGCGCAGATTCAAGCATTTGCATGCACTAAAATGCGGTAATAAGCGAGACATTTGTGGGTCTGTCAGTTAACACTTGTTCAAATGCTCATTACAAGGGAAAATATGCTTTTTTGGGAAGTGATAAAGTTATACTAGGTGAGCAAAAGCTACGTTTGTTCGGACTGAGGACACCAAACGAAGACTGCGTTTGGCGACTGTTTCTCTCTGGCAGCCTGCTTGAATTTGCGCGTGCAACGACCTTATTGGCTAACTTCAACGCTCAATAGCTCGGAAACGACGAAACGAACCAATTTTTTCCCCTTAGCAGCCATTTCTCAGCACATCCTCGACCCAACACAAAGGAATCATCCGAATGAGGTGGGAATTGGTATATGTGATGTACATGTAGAGACAAATAAATGATTACAATTTCAGAAAAATTGAATAAAAGGGAAAGAGCTGCGCCAACTGAGCAAGTCAGTAACGCATTGGTCCACCTCTGGCCCTTATGCAAGCAGCTATTTCTATAGTTGTTGCATGTCCTCCTGAGGGATATCGTACCCACTTCTGTCCAACTGGCGCGTTAGACAGTCAAAATCCCGAGCTTTCTGGAGGGTCCTGCCCATAATGGTTTAAACGTTCTCAAATAGGGACAGATCAGGCGACCTTGCTGTTCAAGGTAGGGTTTGGAAAGCACGAAGAAAATTAGTAGAAAGTCCCGCCATGTGAGGGGATGCCATGAACGGCAATAGACGGGACGTAGAATACCGTCGACATATTGCTGTTCTGTAAGAATGCTGCAGATGATCACCAAAGAGTTCCTGCTATGAAAAGAAGTGGCACCACAACACATCACACCTGGTTGTCGGGCAGTATGGAGGGAGAAAGCCATGTTGCAATCCCACCACTGTCCGCGGCGTCTAGATATACGTCTTTACGGGTCCTCGGCGCTAAGTTCGAAGCGGGACTCATCACTGGAGAAAATCCTACTCCAGTCAATGAGATTCCAGGTCGAAGACGTCTCTGGAGAAGTCCCGAAAGTCGGTGGAGTTCCAACCTGACTGTCGCCTACCAGGAATGATGGTCTGGGGAGCCACCTTTGGTTGCCATACGCGGCACTCTTACAACACAAGGCAAGGTCGACGATATTTTACGCCCCGTTTTGTTGCTTTTCATGGCAAGCCATCTTGGGCTTACATTTCAGCAAGATAATGACCGCCGGCACACGGCAAGTGCTTCTATTGCTTGTCTTCAGGCTTGCCAAAGTATGCCTTGGTTAACAAGATAACCATATCTCTCCACAATCGAGAAAGTTTGGAGCATTATCGGCAAGATCCTCCACTAGCTCTGGATTCTGACGACGCCAACTGGACAGAATATGGCGTGATATCCCCAATAACTCTATCATTCGATGCTAAGCCAAATAACTGCTTACATGGCGACCAGAGTGGACCAATGCGTTATCGACTTGCTCAGACCGTGAAGCTCATTCGCACGAATAAATCGTCCAATCTTTCTGAAATTGTAATCATTTGTTTGCCTGTACATGTACATCAGATACACCTGTTTCCGCCCCGTTCGGATAATTCCTTCATGTTGTGTCGTTTTTTTCTTAGAGTGTATGTTATTGTTGTAGAAAAGAATTGCAGATGACACACTAGCATTCGGTTGACGATATCGCCATATTCCTTGAGCAAAGTAAAACTGATGAAGCTTTTTCACAGGAAAAAGAATTATAATCAGGAAGATATGGAAGGAAGATACATACATGGATAAATAAATGGAGGTATAATTCCACCTCAGTGCCAGAAAAGTTGAAGCTAGAGGTAAAAACACCGGAATTACTGGGCTAGGGAGTGGTACCAGGTGTTTACTGTGCCAGCCATATTACAGAATGCAAGCGTAAGGTGGGAAAAGATAGCGCCTCAGCTGCACATCGCAGACGTGTGTGGGCTCTCTGTCGGGGGCGAGGCATATATAGAGCAAGCTCCCGATCTAGCGAGTAAACAGTGGCCGCGTCAGGGCGAGACAGGCGAGGGGAAATGGAGCGGGCGGGCGGAGTGGGGAGGAAGGGGGAGGGGTGGGGGTGCTGTCAGTCGCGTCGAAGTGCTGCCAAGGCTGCTGTAGCTTCGACTAGGTTCTCTTCTGACGGCGAGCTAATTCTGTTCGAATCCCATTTCTTTCTAATGTCATTTGTATAATACAGCCAACCGGTTGCAACAAGATTTAATCTGATCCGGTTTCAAAACAGACTGTAGGCATCTTCATAAGAAAAAATCAAGAACAATTACTTATAAAAGATTAAAAATCCATTAAGGTAGAGGAAAAACCAAGAATAAGTGGTTATTATACTGAGTAAATCTATGAGGTGACTACAGGGTGAAAAGTATTTAAACCGACAAACTCTGGGAGGTTGTAGGTAACATCAAAACAAATATTTTCCCCTAATGTCATTTCTTCCTATGAGGATTATTTCAACCGGTGGAGGCCATATTACGGTCTTCAGTTTTTAGAGGCCGTGTTACGATCTTCAGTTGTTACAGGGTGTATTACGCTTTTCAGTTGTAGGCAACTGCTGCCCACCAGTGTAGTAGTGCATTGTCTGTGTTTACTAATGGAGCGATACACGTGGAGTGAGCACACTGACATGGTTGGTGTATACTACGTAGCGCACCACAGCGGATGAGCTGCACAGCGGGTTTATCAACAATAATATCCTAATCGCCGTATCCCGCATCATACGACCATCTGCGTGAGACCGTGTCATTTAGCAGATTACCTGGACAGAGACGCCGTCGCACGGTAAGAACGCTGCAATTTGAAGAAGCTGTCTTGCAGCATTCGTGCAATTGCACGTAACATGGGGACGAATCAGATGAATGTAAGAACAGTTCTTCGAGAGCAATTTTTACGTCCATTTCACTTACAGCGTGTCCGCAACTTGGAACCAGTTAATTATCCATCCAGAGCACAGTTTTTGCGGTGGTACCTGGAACAGTGTGAAATGTTTCCTACATTTCCGTCCTCTGTCTTATTTACCGATGAAGGAACGTTCGGGCGTGATGGAGTCTTCGACATGCACAATTCGGATGTTTGGAGTGAGGATAACTCACATGCCACAGTTACTAGCGCTCATCAAGTGCGATTCTTCGTTAATGTGCGGGTCGGTGTTCTTGAGGACTGTTTAGTTGGGCCTTATCTGCTACCTAGGCCATTAAATGGCAGGCACTATTACAATTTTCTCGCCAGAGCATTGCCAGAATTGCTGAAAGACGTTCCGCTCCCTACAAGATGAAAGTAGGCTGTTTAGGTTTTTTTATTGGTAACGCCGCCGCCACGTAGCGCTCTGTATGAAAATCACTGGCTGTGCCGTGTGCAGTCTGTGGCTGGTTTGCATTGTTTTTTGCCATTGTAGTGTTGGGTAGCGGCAGCTGGATGCTAACATCGCGTAGCGTTGCGCAGTTGGAGGTGAGCCGCCAGCAGTGGTGGACGTGGGGAGAGAGATGGCGGAGTTTTGAAATTTGTAAGAATTGGTGTCATGAACTGATATATATATATATTATGACTATAAAGGTAAATACATTGTTTGTTCTCTATTAAAATCTTTCATTTGCTAACTGTGCCTATCAGTAGTTAGTGACTTCCGTAGTTTGAATCTTTTAGTTAGCTGGCAGTAGTGGCGCTCGCTGTATTGCAGTAGTCCATTTTTGAAAGTCAGATTGCGTTGCGCTAAAATTATTGTGTGTCAGTTTAAGCACATTCGTGTATAAATTTTTCTAAGGGGACGTTTCAAAGATAACGCATGTGGTCCCAACATGACGGGCCACCGGCACATTTCAGTCATCGTGTGCGTCGATTCCTGGACCGACGGTTCCCAGAAACGTGGACTGGCAGAGGTGGTCCTGTACCATGGCCTGCTCGATCCCCAGATATTTCCCCTCTGGAGTTTTTTGTGTGGGGAGAGATGCACAACCTTCAGTACTACATAGAAGTTCGTGTTCCTCTTCTAATTTGTGTCAGTACTACAAACGAACACTTCACTTTAAAATTCGTCAGTTAGTATCTATTTGTACCATATATCATATTTACAGTGAAACGTTATGCTGTGGAACGTGTCAGCAGAACAAACATACAAAATTATACACAGACACACACACAACCGGCCGGAGTGACCGAGCGGTTCTAGGATCTATATAAATATCCAATAAGTAGTCGTAGAACGTTTGGAGTTTTTCACACAGATGTATTGCTGCTGTTACATGCTCAGCAAAACAGTCACCAACCATACCAGGATTGAGCATTGTCTAACTAAATGTATGAGACAGAAACCTCGCGACTTCACATCTGGAATAGTGGGTCATGTGCAAGTCACAACGTTTATATCTTTCGCCACCTGCTGTGTGTAAGATGAAATTTACAACCTTGTATTTTTTCATCACTTTACACATCCCTTCCAGCTTTCATAATGCTTCTTTCAAGTCTGAAAACTTTGTTGACGGAGATAAGTTCAGGCCTAGATTATCACATTTAGCAACAACTGTGTAAAATACATACTGATAAGAAATAACCAATGTCCATTAACAAGCCAATTTATTGCAAATAGCTCAGAAAAAAGTTTATGCAATACTTTAAAGTTTCATAAACAAATATTGCTTCGCAGTAAGTATTTTGAGGTTTCCACCTACACAGAATATTATAACATTCTTGTCAGCATCGTTATCTAACAACAAATCCGTCATCTGCAGTTTTCGCACTTAATGTGTTCAGACCAACACGAATCTTTTAAATACTTGTAGGTAACTTCGGTAGAATTTTACGCCTAGCTTTTTGGATAAATTTACGAAAGCTGTCGACATCTTTAAGGGTTATGTCTTCCGTGTGTTCTCCTTTCTATTGATTATATATAAGTTTTGACGGTCTCTCATCTTCCGTATCCTCCCTTTTCAGATTTAAACTATTTTCCACCTCCATCTGTTCCTGCTTATTGGTGGTCGTCTTGACTCTCGAGTACATCGCTGTCTTCAATGGAGACATTTTGCAATTCTTAATGTTGCACGTCCACCGTGCTCCACCTCCTTCTAATGGTTTTTGGAATCCGAAAGCATAATCTTTCTGAAGTAGCATTTTATTTCCCGTTCTATTCACAGTAACTGCAACAGCGTCGGAGGACGTGCTCACCATGAAGCTTTTCGACTTATTCGGGAGGCATGGGCCCCGCTACATGCTAATCCTGTCTGCTTACGTGAGGCTTGAGTTCTGCTCCAAATAGACGGCTTGTGTGTCCCTAATTTGTTCCAGTTATCCAAACTGGAAAAGGGGACCTACAGTTTAACGTGGAATCTGAACCACGTGTCGTTCTTAGCGACTCTGCACATGGTTGAGAGGTGGCCGCTAGATACGACCCACACCGAAAATTTCACTGGTCCAACTGGAATTCGAATAGAGATGTACACATTATGCTTTTAATCTGCCCATGCTTGCCTGTCAACTCGGCAAACAAACCTCCGCACATTATCACCAAAATGGGCAGGTTGTTTTACTCCCATCCAAACCAAGCTACACCCAACCCAAACAGGCTACAGGAGTCTCGCCTGTCTCTCCGTCTTCCCGCGATGCTGCGCTGCGTAGCAATTTATTCTGTACACGTTCATTGCAGTTTTATGAGTATGCTCGGAAGTTGATGAAAAATCTTTTTTTTACTTGGGTATCACAAGACGAATCGCAATGAAATATTGAGTATTGTCCATCTATCTGGGATCCCTATCAGGCACTACTAATAGAGGAGATAGAGAAGATCCAACGAAGAGCGGCGCGTTTCGTCACGGGTTCATTTAGTTGCCGATAGAGCAATACGGAGACGCTAAACAAACTCCACTGGCAGACATTACAGGAGAGGCGTTGTGCATCGCGGAGAGATTTACTATTGAAGTGTCGGGACAACACTTTTCAGGAGGAGTCGGGCAACTTACTACTTCCCCCCACGTACATCTCGCGTATTGACCACGAGGAGAAAATTCGAGGAATTAAATCCAATATAGAGGCTTACCGACGATCATTGTTCCCACGCAATATTCGCGAGTGGAACAGGGTTGGATAGATCAGATAATGGTACCGAAAGTACCCTCCGCCAAACGCCATTAGGTGGCTTGCGGAGTATGATGTAGATGTAGATGAAATATATATTCTTTTTGGATCATTGTAGATCAGAACATGATGGATTTTATATTCCCTTGTTTGCCTATTCTGCGTATTTCAGTCTAATTTATGTATTAAGATATGGACGGCCTTCTCTGCAAATTCGCCTTCTTTCGACAAATAATGGCGATTCTCGATTTGGACCATCATCAGGTCGGCTCTAATACTTATCTTCTGTAGCAAGCGGCACCATCTCTGGAAGTCGAGATCCTTTGCACCTGAGAACCTGAAGATGTCTGCTATACTGCAGCGGCAACTAAAGTAAGGTTTTGTTAGTCTAGTGTGTTCCAGCCAAATATAACGCCAGTTCTGCAAATTTTAATTATTTTTTCCAGGATGCGTATCGGGGATTCGCTGAACTCATTCTAAGTGGGCAAAATAGATCGTTATAAATTCCCCAAATACATTTTAGCAGAGACGAAGTACGTTATCCATATTACGTTAATCTAAAAAGTACATGCGGGAAAGAAGTAGTTTTTCTTTCACAAAAACTTTTCTTCGCAATACCTTGGATACTAACAGAATGTGGTTTTTAATATCCACTGAGCCATGTTTTTCTTCCTGCCTCTGTCAATGATTGCCCTAACTTTACAGATCCTAAGTAATGTTAATTGGCGTCAAGTCTTTAGCGCACATGTCCATACACTTGTCAGCCATTAAATCTTTGTCTTCTTTCAAAATATTTATGGAGTGACTAAACTCCTCGTCAAATATGCAAACATGTTGTAACAGGCTTGAGGTTCCAGAATGAGTATTTAGTAACGTCTCATACAAATTACGTAGATTTATTTGAAGCTGCCTCATAAACCCACAAAAACTTTTTCCCTTCTGGAATTGCGCTCCGTTTCATGACTAGTGTATATTCACCTATTTTTAATTTCTCCTCAGTTTTCTTCCAGTTTGGTTTGTTCATTTTGCTGCTGCCATAGTTATGATAAATTAGCTGCAGTGAAACTACATACGCAGACCTATACCTTGATAGTCACACTGGATTGGTAGCACAACTATTTGCCAGATGCAGCAGGCTAAACGGGTCCCATGATGCTTGTTGGGATTCCGGAAACCCAATCTGGTCTGCTTTAACCATTGTGCTTCAGCACGCATGTACCCTTGCGATTCCGTTGCGGTAGGTTGACTTGCTTTAACAGTGGTGGCAGAGATAGGGGCAGGCCGGATGGAAGGAGAATTTGCGCACCTCTGCAGCCTACCGCGCCTCTCTCGGTTTCCAGGCATCATCAGTATGCATGTACAACTCTTACACGTACACATACACTGACGCGCCAAAGAAACCGGTGTAGCCATGCGTATTCAAATACGTATATATTTAAACAGGCAGAATATGGCACTGCGGTCGGCAACGCCTGTAGAAGATAAAAAGTGTTTGGCGCAGTTGTTAGATCGGATACTGCAGCTACAATGGTATGTTATGCAGATTTAAGTGAGTCTGAACGTGGTGTTACAGTTGGCATCTCCGCGGTAGCGATGAAGTGAGGATTTTCCCGTACTACCATTTCGCGAGTGTACCGAGAATATCGGGAATGCGGTAAAACATCAAATCTCCGACATCGCTGTGGCCGGAAAAAGATACTGCAAGAACGGGGGCAACGACAACTAAAGAGCCGGCCGCTATGGCCGAGAGGTTCTAAGCGCTTCAGTCCGGAGCCACGCTACTGCTACTGTCGCAGGTTCGAATCCTGCCTCGAGCAAGGATATGTGTGATGTCCTTAGGTTAGTTAGGTTTTAGTAGTTCTAAATCTAGGGGACTGATGACCTCAAATGTTAATTCCCATAGTGCTGAGAGCCATTTGAACCATTTTTAACAGCTGAAGAGAATCGTTCAAGGTGACAGAAGTGCAACCCTTTCGTAAATTGTTGTAGATTTCAATGCTTGATTATCGACACGTGTCAGCGTGCGAACCATTCAACGAAACATCATCGTCATGGGCTTTCGGAGCTCACTCGTGTACACTTGATGACTGTGCGACACAAAGCTTTACGCCTCGCCTAGGCCTGTCAACACCGACATTGAACTGTTGATAACTGGAAACATGTTGCCTGGTCGGACGAGTCTCGTTTCAAATGATATCGACGGGTCGACGTGTAAGAGTATGGAGACAACCTCATGAATCCATGGACCCTGTATGTCAGCAGGGGACTGTTCGAGCTGGTGGACTCTCTGTGATGGTGTGGGGCGTGTGCAGTTGGAGTGATATGGGACCCCTGATATGCCTAGATACGATTCTGACAGGTGACACGGTCGTAAGCATCCTATCTGATCACCTGCATCCTTTCATGTCCATTGTGCATTCCGACGGACTTGGGCAGTTCCAGCAGGACAATGCGACACCCCACACGTCCAGAATTGCTACAGAGTGGCTCCATGAACACTCTTCTGAGTTTAAACACTTCTGCTGTCTACCAACCCTTCCAAACAACAACATTATTGAGCATATCTGTGATGCATTGCGAAGTGCTGTTCAGAGGAGATCTCCAACCGCTCATACTCTTACGATTTATGGACGTCACTGCAGGATTCATGGTGTCATTTCCCTCCAGCGCTGTTTCAGACATTAGTCGAGTCTATGCCACGTCGTGTTGCGGCAGTTCTGCGTGCTCGCGGGGGTCCTACACGGTGTTAGGCAGGTGTACCAGTTTCTTTGGCTCTTCATTGTAATTTTACGTATAGTAGGCAAAACAGATAAAATTAAAGGAAAAGAAAGATAAATATGTATAAGTAAACACGCAAGAAACTTCTGTCATAGTGCAACTGGCTGTGTATGCGCTTCTCGTTTAAAGAGCTACGGTGAACGCCCGCCTCAAGAACACTCCCGTTGAGCCTCGCCAGCAGCACGGCCCTGCTCTGTGGCCAATGCGTTCCTAGTACGGAGGTAAGAAGCAAGGGAGCGTGTTCGGCTGCTGGAGCATTGTCGCACGTGCGGCCCGCTACGTGCCGCTGGGCAGCGCCTCGCGTGCCGGCAGATAGGACGAGACCTTGGCTGCTGTTTACAGGCCACGCTAGCGGCCGTGCCGTTGATCCGCGCCGTTATATTTGGAGCCTGGCGCCGTATTAATAGCCCCGGAAACCAGATAAAGACACTGTTGTTGCACCCGAGTGCAGGCGACCGATCGCTGGACTCGGGAGCAACGCGCACCTCGCCCCGCGCTGCTAACTGCCCGCCTCTTTTTTTACCCGACTTCTGGAAGCTTCCATCTGCGACTCCTCGCCTTATCTGGGCTGAGTAACCATACAGTACGAGTGGGCGCTGATAACCGAATGCCAGGGGAAACTTTCGACGTATTGATGACTGCCCTGTAAGACCACGGTGAGAAAGAGGAACGGAGTTTCAATCTGCACCTCTTTACCTCTTTTACACAAGCAGTAGGGACTTACGCGCAAAATGACGTGGCCGCTAGATGCGCGGTCGGCTGGGGGAAGCGTGGGGAGAGTGGCAGTGGGGGGGGGGGGGGGGGGGGGGGGAGGGATCGCTGGTGGAGGGAGGGGTCGTTCAGAGCACTGTAGGGGAAATGCCTACCGCTGGAGGGGAAGTGCCGTTCTAAACTGTGAAACCTACGCTCACATTTATTGTAAATATTAAGTGGGTTCCTCCACGCCCACACTTGCATGGTGACCATTGGGAAAGATCTGCTGCCATCTCTGCTTTCGTTAGTATCTAATAAGAATTCCGCCGAAAATGCAGCGATTTATTTTCGCCTGGCTTGTTAACCATTTGTAACTTTCAGAGAAGCGTCATGAGTAGCGAATTTTGAGTAAGACTTACACATTTCTCTGATTTCCAAGGAAAAATTTGCTTCTTTTGCCAAAACACTGCTGAGTTTACACTGCCTCACCTCACTAACATGTCATGCAGACACAACTGCTAGAGAATTCTGAAACAGTGGTTTATTAAGCTTATTAAGTGAGGAGCTGAGGAAAAATAAATTCAGCAGTTTATGATAAAGCACATTATTAGTACAAAATCTATCTCTGATGTCTTCACTTATGTTGTTCCAAAACCCATAGCATTTCCCGTCTCACCAGCTATCCATGGACCTTAAAAATTACATTCTTTCACCGAAAAATTCTGTGGTAATTGGAATAACACGACAGATAATGAGCAACTAAAGGCATTTCTTCTTAGGTACGCGAACCAGTTCATGATGCGCCAGAATACTCGTACACAGGTTAGTCCATATCTTTGAAGTTAAAACTGTACAGGTGGCAAAGTATCCAACTGATTACTTTGGAATATTAAACCAGTTATGGGAAAGGAGTATTTGAACCATTGCAATGTCTTCAATGCGAAACGCAAAAACCAATTTCAGTAGTACTCCAATGAAATGCGACAGGGCCGTTACAGCTTACAATATATGTACATAAACAAGTGGATAAAGTCAGACGCTCCATAAGACTGATCGCAGCCTCCTTTAAATTTGTTTCTTGAGGCCCTGTATGAGGAATCTTGTTTATGAGAGGAATACCTGGTTTCATGTGCTAAAGTTGCAACAAAAATGATTCACCTCGTACCAGGCAGCTTTGGCCGTTGCACACAATTAATTCCAAGAAACACGCTATTCGTCATAATTATCTCCGTAAAAATTATTTATCTTCGTGTGTAAGTTAAAATTTGAACCTTGGGTTGGGTTGTTTGGGGGAGGAGATCAGACAGCGAGCTCATCGGTCTCATCGGATTAGGGAAGTCCAGGGAAGGAAGTCTGCAGTGTCGTTTCAAAGGGACCATCCCGGCATTTGCCTGGAGCGATTTAGTGAAATCACGGAAAACCTAAATCAGGATGGCCGGACGTGGGATTGAACCGTCGTCCTCCCAAAGGCGAGTCCAGTGTGCTAAGCACTGCGCCACCTCGCTCGGTTTAAAATTTGATTTAACTGTTTTATTTACATATTCATAACTGACATATTCATAACTGACATATTCATAACTGACTGGTACTGAATACGCCAGAACCTTGTATATCAAACAGCATACTAAGGCATCTTATGTATTGAAACATTATGCGCCGTACCATTTGTCATTTTTAAACTTCTCAAGATGCATAGAGTTAGGAAAGCCTAACAGTTATGAATACAAGAAAGTGATGGCTGCTGCTACCGAAATTTCTAGGACATTATGTCACTCATAGCCTTCTTTTTTTGACAGTACGTTGACTTTTCCAAAAAATAGTTAAAGATGCGACTCTGTTTCGTCTTCACTGTTACGTGACAACCAACCATTACTGGAAAAATTTTACTATGTAAAATATAACCTACCAAGACCACGTAATAACCTGAAAAAGTGTGTAAGACTAATTGTAATCGCCCTGAATAAATCAGCTTACCTTGTGCCTGAATTATGCATTATACAATAGGACAGTTAATGGGACAACAGCGTGAAATGAATACGTGACGTCGTGCCCCGTGAGAGATGTATAAATAAGAGACGTATAAATAGGCATTGTTAACAATTCATTCACTAGGCACTTGAGTGCGTGGCGGATATTTTCCAAACGCAAATTTTTAATTTTCTCGGTCTATACGTTAACGGCGGTCCAGAGGCTGCCTATTTAAAGGCAGTGCGGCATATAATGGATAGTATGGTGACTGACCGCTCACCATCGTCATTTATAACGTTCAGCTGCGTCCATTGTAAGTGACCGATATTTCCAGAATACGAGCAGAGATGAGAGCGTGTTGTCCTGTGAGTCGATCTGTAACTTTACACTTAAATAGAAATGCTCCTTCGTCGTCCGGCCATATTATTTGTGGGTAGCAACCTGCAACTTTCGAAAATCCTATAGAAGACTTCCTACATAGCTTATTCGAGCAGCGGTCCCAGGAGGATGTGTTCTCCAGATGTTGATTTCGCCACACCCAAGGAAGGAGTTTACAGAATTACTCGTTTCACCACTGTAGAAATGGTCACAGCCACGGACTTCGTGGCGCATTACAGACGTGTGCTGGGCGCAAAGCGAATTATAAATCTGTGAACTGTAGAAATCGCCCTTTTTTGGCTCTGAGCACTATGGGACTTAACTTCTGAGGTCATCAGTCCCATAGAACTTAGAACTACTTAAACGTAACCAACCTAAGGACAACACACAGATCCATTCCCGAGGCAGGATTCGAACCTGCGACCGTAGCGGTCGTGCAGTTCCAAACTGCAGCGCCTAGAACCGCTCGGCCAGTCTGGACGGCTCGCCTTTTTTTCTCGACCACTCAAGACTGCTGACAACAGAAGCTTTGACTCCTGACTTGAGGCTGTCCAGAGGGGTCATCTGTGGTGCGTTTCATGCGAAAGGCCACAGTCCACATTCGAATTTCAGTTCTGCGCACATCTGGAATCTTTCAAACGCTGCAATCGAATACCGGTCGTTGTCGGCTTTCTTGACGTTGGCACCGCTACTTATCGGTCGAGCATCTCCTCAATTAGCCTCATGAGGCTGAGTTCACCCCGCCCCAGTCCTCCCACCAAGGAAAAATCCCTGCCAGTACCGGGAATGGAACCCGAGTCCGACGCATGGCAGCCCACGGCGCTGACCACTTAGCTAAGGGAACGCACTTTTTTATATAAATACCTTCAAAATATAGTCCTGCTGTATTACCTGTGGAAGGCTTTTCTGATAACCGATTTTAGTACTGAAATCTCGGTAGAGACCGAAAATATACTTAAAAAATGAATCAAGTGTCTCCCATTGTTAATGTCTGGTTTTTAGGTGTAATCCTTATTTCAGCTGCCACACTTCTGCGTGTCTTGGCATCGTTTTATATTATTGGCAATGTAGACGCGTGTAATATCCAGAACCTGTGCTGTAAAATAAAACTTCTGGTATTCTTTTGAAACGTTTTTCTTTGCCACTCAAATAGTCGGTTAACAAGAAAGAGACTTATGAAATTGGCGGAATTTGGTCAGTTACTTACACTGTTGTATGTAAAACTGGTTGTCGTATCTATGTATGAAAGTAATAGGGCTATTGACTAGTATGCAATCAGGTTACACCAGTGTACAAAAGGAGCAATCGCAACAAGAAAGAATATTACCTACGTAAAGAGTGGCCTCAGCGAAACGCCTACATTCCAGGTAAAACGAATGTTTCGTATGAGCCATTAGTAAACGCTGAAGACGTATATCTCCCACCCGTGCATATTAAAACGGGGTTAATGAAGATATTTGCAAAAGCGCATGACAGATAAGGGTAAACTTTTGTACACCCGAGAACAAGGTTTCCCAATATTAGCGATGTAAGGATAAAGAGGGAGTACTTATTGACCCCCAAATAGAACAGCTTATGCAAGATACAAATTCCACCAACTCATTAAGTGAGACTGAAAAAGGTGGATGGAACGCCTTAAAGTAAGTATGTACGCACTTTCTTGGAAGTCAGAATCTGAAGACCATAAAGAGAAGAAGTTTCCAGCGCATGAAGTGTCATATGTCACTACAGTTACATTTTCCTCACTGCCATCTGGACTTTTTCATTGAGAACTGGGGGAATATAAGTGATGGGCACGGGGAACGTTTTCACCAGGACACTGCAGTAATGGAAAAACATTTTGTGGGGCGGTGGAACTACAGGGTGTTAGCAGAATATTGTTCTTCCTTAGTCCCTAGACATCGCAGAATATGAATACAAAAGAAATGTCCTTCTAAACTTGTTCTTAGGTGAAATATTTGTCTTTCTCATATTTCAAAATTATGTGGTTTTTATAAATAATAAAACCATTACTTTTGGGAAACGGTATGTGATAGGACATTTTTATCGTCAAATCCTTATTCCGGGAAAACCATAATTTTATCCAGAGGGCTAACAAAAAGTTAAAGTGTGTTGTACAGTCTTCTCATCTGAAGAAATGAGGTGCACTCACCTGTTAATGCTGGCCTTGTTTTTAACACGGTGCTAATTGTTTGGCAGTTATAGCCTTCTGAGAACACGAAGAAGAATCGTATCGTTTTCATTTTTAGCAATGAGGTGTACATAATTTGCAAAAATAATGCCACAGTGTCGCTTTAGACCTGGCTGCTTTTGCCATAAAAACAATTGCCGATTTTCTAGGATTTAGTAGTCAGTAAGTTAATATATTTTGCATAATGTCGTTCACTGATGTTTTGTGGGATAACATTCTTAGGTAATGAATCACTTTGGCAAGTCAATTCATCACGCAAAAGAAAGTTATTAGAATTCCTCGTAGAGTTTACACAGGTATATCTTGCAGGCATCTCTTTGAGCAGCTAGAAGTATTAACTACATTATATTTATTTACTTATTAAATGTGCTGTCGGCAATCAATCTAGGTTTGTGAGTAAAAATTCACTAGTACAACACTAGATGGGAAAATGATACGCAATACTCTTTGAAAATCTACCAATTAAAAATACAGGTCGACGGATAACAGAAATGTTGTAGCTTAAAGATGTTTCTCCGTAATAACTCATTTTGTGCCGTGTGTGTGTGTGTGTGTGTGTGTGTGTGTGTGTGTGTGTGTGTGGCCGGCCGTTTGCGGCCGAGAGGTTGTAGGCGTTTCAGTCTGGAACTGCGCAACCGCTCCGGTCGCAGGTTCGAATCCTGCCTCGGGCATGGATGTGTGTGATGTCCTTAGGTTAGTCAGGTTTAAGTAGTTCTAAGTTCTAGGGGACTGATGACCTCAGAAGTTAAGGCCCATAGTGCTCAGAGCCATTTGAACCATTTGAACACACACACACACACACACACACACACACACACATACACACACACACACACACATACACACACACACACAAAATGGTTCAAATGGCTCTGAGCACTATGGAACTTAACAAATGGTTCAAATGGCTCTGAGAACTATGGGACTTAAAATTGGATATTTATACAGACGCACTCTTTCTTCCATCCATGTGAGAAGAACTAAGTTGCAATAGATAGCGAACTACCAACGCTTGCGAAAATTTCCACAGGCAGTACAAAAGTTCTACTTCTGCAGCCCAGATACTGTACTTGAGGTACAGAAGCAAATGCAACTCGACGCCAGTATTGCAGTTAGTTCCTCGTAAAAAAGGAAAGATCTTGTTCCGATTTAAAATTCATGAAGCAACAGCTGGTAATCTTCAAAGATGGGAAAATTACAAGAATGAAATCTTTGAAATTTTTTTTTTATAAAGCAAAATCTGAAAGCATAAACTAAAATGAAAAATATTGCCAATCGTAATGGTAGGCATACATTGGAGGGTACCACTCCAATAAACCTATAAATATAGAAACAAAAAATGTAAATTTTAAAGTGTGAGACAATTTGCCTCATCGTGGTGCATCCCTGTTACAAAACGACTAATTTACACACATTAAAGAAACGTTTTGCGTCACCTCAATTCCGAAAGTTCCGGAAGCTGTACAGAAAATTGGTATAGAGATCAACATAAACATCATTTTCGCCATTATTTCTGCTCATGAAAATCACTTAGTGCATGTTGTAAAATCATACAGCGAGACTTTCAGAGGTGGTGGTCCAGATTGCTGTACACCGGTACCTCTAATAAACAGTAGTATGTCTTCTTGCATTGATGAATGCCTGTATTCGTCGTAGCATACTGTCCACAAATTCATCAACGCACTGTTGGTCCAGATTGTCCCACTCCTCAAAGGCGATTCAGCGTAGATCCCTCAGATTGGTTGGTGGGTCACATAGTCCATAAACCGCCCTTTTCAATATATCACAGGCATGTTCGATAGGGTTCATGTCTGGAGAACATGCTGACCACTCTAGTCAATCGATGTCGTTATCCTGAACGAAGTCATTCACAAGTTGCGTACGATGGGGGCGCGAATTGTCGTCCATGAAGACGAATGCCTCGCCAATATGCTGCCGATATTGTTGCACTATCGGTCGGAGGATGACATTCACATATCGCACAGCCGTTACGGCGCCTTGCATGACCACCAGCGGCGTACGTCAGCCCCACATAATGCCACCCCAAAACAGCAGGGAACCTCCACCTTGCTGCACTCGCTGGGCTGTGTGTCTAAGGCGCTCAGCCTGACCGGGCTGCCTCCAAACACGTCTCCGACGATTGTCTGGTTGGAGGCATATGCGACACTCATCGGTGAGGAGAACGGATGCGGTCCATTCGGCATGTTGTTGGGCCTATCTGTACCGCACTGCATGGCGTCGTGGTTGCAAAGAAGGACCTCGCCATGGACGTCGCGAGAGAAGTTGCGCGTCATGTAGCCTATTGCACACAGTTTGAGTCGTAACACGACGTCCTGTGGCTGCATGGAAAGGGTTATTCAACATGGTGGCATTGCTGTCAGGTTCCTTCGAGCCATAATCCGTAGGTAGCGGTCATCCATTGCAGTAGTAGCCCTTGGGCGGCCTGAGCGAAGCATGTCATCGACAGTTCCCGTCTCTCCGTATCTCCTCCATGTCCGAACAACATCGCTTTGGTTCACTCCGAGACGCCTGGACACTTCCCCTATTGAGAGCACTTCCTGGCACAAAGTAACAATGCGGACGCGATCGAACCGCGGTATTGACCATCTAGGCATGGTTGAACTAAGACAACACGAGCCTTGTACCTCCTTTCCGGTGGAATGACTGGAACTGATCGGCTGTCGGACCTCCTCCGTCTAAGAGGCGCTGCTCATGCATGGTCGTTTACATCTTTGGGAGGGTTTAGTAACATATCTGAACAGTCAAAGGAACTAAGTCAGTGACACAATATCACAGTCAACGTCTATCTTCAGAAGTTCTGGGAATCGGGGTGATGCAATTTTTTATGTGTGTATATTTAAGCTCATTTTCCTTTTATGACGACAAACAGGATAATGAGAATCGTCCTTCCTTATTTCTTACGACAGAAAAATGTTTTGCAGCTTCGACTAGTAGTGTGTGGTTTCATCTGCTTTGAACAGGAATACTCGGTTCCTTCCCAGAACGCGGAAATTTCGGGTCCTGTGTCCGGGTAGATTCTTAACGGTCTAGGAGGCATGGGTTCTGTTTTTCTGTCCGCGGGAGGCGCCCGAATTGGCCTCCGGCTTGTAGTCAGCCATTTTGCCATTTTCTGTTGCATGAGTACTACGCTCAGAGAGATTAACAGATGCATAAAATCAGAGGAACGGGCAGTGAGAAGAGGTACTGAGGTATTCCGGATGTTGAATGTATAAAAAATGAGGATTTCAACGACTCAGAGACTAACAACTAGACAAAATGTTTATCACGGTGTAGTGCAGAACGTGTGGCTCCAAGATATTAAAGCTATTGAGATTCTGCAGTCGATGAACAGGGGTTGGACAAAAATATGGAAGCAGGGCGAGACATGTATACCTGACCAAAGATGCAGATGCTAACCAAGCCTGCAAGTTACGTTGTTGTGTATGATGACGAACAGCTTATATGTGATGTCCACAATATGTAACAAGTGTCAGTCGCCGTGTTCTGTGTACTTCTGAGTGCGTTTTGTCAGAGCTAAGTGAATTCGATCGTGGCAAAATTGTTGGTGCGCCTATGGTGGGTGCTTCCGTAATAAAGGTAGCCAAAGTATTTGGTGTTTGGCCGGCCGCGGTGGCCGAGCGGTTCTAGGCGCTTCAGTACTGAACCGTGCAACTGCTACGGTCGCAGGTTCGAATCCTGCCTCGGGCATGGATATGTGTGATGTCTGTAGGTTAGTTAGGTTTAAGTAGTTCTAAGTTCTTGGGGACTGATGACCTCAGATGTTAAGTTCCATAGCGCTCAGACCCATTTGAACCATTTTTTATTTTATTTTTGGTGTTTCAAGAGACATCGTATGGAATATGTATACCGCACACAGGGAAAACGGAAAAAATTATCCGCTAAGCCACAACGTGGACGAAAGTGTGTGCTGAGCGATCGTGACAGACTGTAGTTGGAGAGAATTGTGACAAAAAATGAGCGGACTTCAGCTGCAAAAGTTATTACCGAACTGAAAGTTGGGCTCGCGGGACGATCTGGAATTCCGAAACCGCTCATCAGTGATGCAAATGCTCGTAAATGGAAAATGCGGTGCAGAAGTCATAAGACATGAACTGTGGAGGGGGCAACGGAAGAGAGTTATTTGAGTCTTATATTGTAACAAATAAGCCCTCGGTCACAAATATTAAGTCTAAATTGACCTGCTTTCGACGCTACTATGAGCGTCGTCCTCAGAATTAGACACATATTAATATGTGACTTGTAAGTACTGCATCTTTTCAAGTCAGTACAAACTTTAATTTTATTAATGTACTATATACCTAATGTTTTAGTACAGTTAGTCTAATTCTGAAGACGATGCTCATAGTAGCGCCGAAACCAGGTCAATTTTGACTTAATATTTGTGACCGAGGACTTATTTGTTACAATATAATTCTGACACGGTCACTGAACCTTATCAGCTATGTTCAAAGTTTTTTTTTATTTGAGTCTTGTTACATACTGTTTCCAGCTTCCTGCCGATTTTATGTCCGAAGAGTGAAACAGGGAAGGGTGCGGTGAGGGTTTTTGGGCAGCCGTATCGTTGTATTCCATGGGCTCTACGGTTACTTTTCAAGGTCACATTTCTGCTGAGGAATAAGTGACCTTTAGAGTCATCCTGTGGTACAAGTTTTGTTCCCTAATGCTGATTCGGTGTTCCAAAACGATTTGGTGTCTTGCTACATCGCTTACATCGCCCAGGCAGGTTTCGTGAGTACGAGGATGGATTGTCGAGTCCCCTCTGGCCATCATAGTCAGCAGGCCTCAACATTATTGAGGTTTGTGACCTACTTAGGAGAGAGGGCCCTTGAGGACTGGAGCGAGACATGGCGGTGGAAGTAGGAAGCAAAGAAAGTTGGAGAGCGTAATAGAGCAAAGGAATGGCGAGTTTTGTAAGATAGAATAGCGGAATTTAGTATAAGTCACTCTTCTACGTAAACAGGCTATAAAAATGAGATTTCGGGCCAACAATACATCTTGTTTGTAATTGAGAATAAGTTGCTGATGCGTGATCTAGTTTCGCAATGTATAGTACCTATTGACTACAACAAAAATCACGGACGTTAATACACTTAATGTAGCCTGTGCGTATCGTGAAATAATATTTGCAGCTGCAGATGAACTTTATTTGACGACACTATTTTCACGTAAAATGATCAAAAATATGAATGAAAGGAAATTACTGTATTGTATTCTTCACTTTATTTTCTTCTTTTTACTAATGAAGAAGACCGTTGGAACGACCTTGGGATACGAGAGACTAGGGGCCATTACCAAATATTTTAAGCCAAAATTATGAGCGTCGGAAATGTTGAAAAACCTTTGGTAGCCATTCTAAGAAAGACACACATCCCCTGAAAACGAACACAGATCACTACAATAACCATTTTTTCAGAGGAGAAAGTATTAATATCCCTTAGAGATGGCACGCATAAAATTATCAAGATAATAGTTAGCATGGCGGCATGAAGTAGACGCTCCTCGCACACTTCATCCATGAATGGAACTGGAGATAATCCTTGATATACGGTTCAATAAGAATTACCCACTGCCAGACACTTCACAACGATTCACATAGTTTCATGTGTACATTTCGCCAAACATGAAAAAGTGTCATTTGGAATATGACGCGTATTTTCTTCTTATATTTTCAACGTTATCGGCCAGGTCAGCGGTGTTACTGACTTCTAGACGTGGAAATTGACATATCAGACTATGGTCCAAATTTATTGGTGTAATTCATTATTACTACCATCGTGGAGTTTTCTCTGAATCATTGCAACGTTTATTTGTGTTCTAATATTTTCGAACCACAAATAATGTTTCATATTAGCAATTACAGGCCCGAGGTCGCGTTAGGCCAAATCAACAAGTAGTAAGTGGCACATCTTTTCTTGTAGTCCGTGATTACGAGGAAAACCCAAGACCAGTGTCTTGACCCCGTCCTCTGGTACGATGAATGCAGTTGACGTATGTTGCCAGGGCGTGTTTGAATGTGATATCCGGCAAATATGTGTGCAATCTTAGTCGGTTACTGAAAGAGTGAACGGTTTTCGCATAGCTCAAAAAGTATCAAGAAAAGGTTACATGCCAAACTTCATATTATAGCGAGTAATATTCTAGCGAGTAATATTAAATTTGGTTTCTCAGTGCCATTGCTGTCATTTCACAATTTTAATGTGGTATTGTAGCTTTGACGTAAGCATAGCTTCTGCATGCGTACAAGTCACTATGAAAGCCATTCATTTTTCATGTTTTTTCGAGTCGTCAGGTATCTGGTGAAGGGCTCGCAGTAAACGTTGATAAACGAAGGACATATATTTTAAAAGTTGTGATAATTAAAAATTTGTTCCATGAAATGTCTGAGCTATTCCCCGGGTTTCGGTATGTTGCCATCACGATATTATGGAGCAGAGGCTTCTGGCCATCTTCAGGAGTTGTTACTGTGATCATTAATCCGAAGATTGGTTTAATGCAGCTCTCACGCTATTATATCCCGTACAAACCTCTTCGCCTGTGCATGATTATTGCAACCTACGTGCACCTGAAACTGCTTATAGCACTTCAAGCCTTGATCTTGCTCTACAGATTTACCCCACAGACCTCCGTCAGCTGCCAAACTGACTATTCTTTGATGCCTTCGTGTACGTCCTGTGAACCGATCCCTCGTTTTAGTGTACTAATGCCGTTAAGTTCTTTCCTTCCCAGACCTATCTACCAATCTAATCTTCAGCACTCTTCTGTAGCACAACGTTTCAAAAGCTTCATTTCACTTCTTGTCTGAACTGCTTATCGTTCACGTTTAACTTTTGTGTAAGGATAGACTCCAGACAAGAACGCTCTTACGATAATTTAAAGGTCGGGGGAGGGGGGTAGACATGAGGGTATGTAGTATTTTTAATATCTAGAAAGACGAGTGGCGGCTTGTAAGCAGCAATATGAAAAGTTCCAATTCCGATCCTGTCAAAAACCTATATAATAC
The DNA here is from genome assembly GCF_023897955.1 of Schistocerca gregaria. Lineage (NCBI taxonomy): Eukaryota > Metazoa > Arthropoda > Insecta > Orthoptera > Acrididae > Schistocerca > Schistocerca gregaria. The sequence goes on from NC_064923.1 coordinate 429,202,602, forward strand.
CGACGTTTAAATCATTATCTTGAAAGAAAAATTCTAACTTCACTATATTTTTTCCTTCCCCTGAACAATAGCAGGGGAGAAGGACGCGGCCGCCTCTTGCCAACTAGTGTAGGCGCCCTTGACTCTAGACAAATGCATTCAGTGAAGTCGTCCTAACGCTTAAACTCTTAAATTAGTTGCAGACAAATTTCTTTGAGTACAAGGAACCTACTTTCATTGCGTTTGCTAGATGTATCTGATGAAGTGATTTGAAGAAGTTATTGACTTTCGGAATTTGTCGAGACAACCGTTTTACAGTTAGTTTTGTTGTTCATTTGTTATTAACGCTTCAAAATTATGAAATATTCCAATGGACACTAAAGACGGAGGTTCTATAAATTTATCGAAGAAGAAATTTTCACATACAGCATTTAAGATAAGGGGTGGTTCAAATGGTTCAGAGCACTATGGGACTTAACATCTGAGGTCATCAGTCCCCTAGAACTCAGAACTACTTAAACCTAGCTAACCTAAGCACATCACACACATCCATGACCGAGGCAGGATTCGAACCTGCGACCGTAGCGATCGCGTGGTTCCAGACTGAAGCGCCTAGGACCGCTCGGCCACACCGGCCGGCGATAAGGGGTGGATAAGATGGAGTATATAGGATGCATGAAGTTCTGATAAACTCTCTTTTTGTACTGCATATAATTTTTCCATCTCATTGTACGTTAAACTTATACTAAGCCTACTTCTAATTACAGTTTCAAATATTTTGATTCTCTACTTAAAAGTATTACAAATGTTAGTGAGGTGGCATAAGTTTTAGCTCACTTTTCTTTAGTGATACGTCTATATTGGTTACATACTAACTCAGTGTTTAAGGCACTAGATTAGTGTTAGAGTGAGTCCTATAAGCGTGGAAACCACTCAGATTTATGAACGATTCAGGACACCGAAATAAGGTTTTCGACAGGTGATAATGAGGAAACGGACGTTTACTTTGCTACAAGGTCAATCCATAACTCTGTTATGTATCGTGACGTTGATACGTCTTTCTTTTCAGTATGCCGATATGTATTTCAACAGTATTCGATAGCTCTTGAAAACAAGGAAACTACGTCTTACCGCTTATTGAGTATTGGAATGAAAGCTTTTGGCAAAAAAAAAAAAAGTATGAAAGCGTTTTGGCAAAAAGAAAAAATTGAAAATCTACTAAGAAAAGTATCCAATACGGCGCACTTGAAATCCCCGTCGGGGCTTTCCCGTTTAGGTTTTCACTGTTTAAACCAAATGACATCAAGAGAAGGATGGAACAGTCCTTCAACAAGGCTACTGTCCGTATTTTACGCCGTGTCCGTTTAGCTGAGTTAGTAAGTATTCCTACGCTACATGCCTCGATATTGACCAGAAGTTTGCTCTTATACGCTATCGAAGTGAATATGATCAAAAATATTTGAAAATGTACATCAGAATGAGCCGATTAGTCTGATTTGTGGCTATTTAAAGTCGTCCATTGTCTTCGCGTTTGGCCAGCTCATACAACAGCAAACAGCGAGTGTTACGCTATATTTAGACAGACGAGACACACGCGATTAACGCCTGTCTAAACATATCATGTTATGCGTCGAGGTGCCTACAAAATTCAGTTTACAGTAAATTTACTATTGTTCTCAGTGTACACAGACTCCATTGTGACTCATCCTGCCGTCTGTTTCGAAAATATTCTAACTTAAACTATAAATAAGTAACGACGTATTCAAACTACTTTATCAGTCTTTGCGGCCATGTGAAGTGAAAATGTGTCTATGTTACAGGGTCGTGTCCTCATGACCAAATCTGTGTTAGCACGATGACATCATTCTTTGAGGAGGACGTCTAAGAATGTGTGGTAACTATAATGAGCAAGTTCTGCGGTGTTAACAGACAGATAACTGCCAGAGGATGGGATAGCCGATATCTGAAATATATTTTTTTCCAGGAATACGGTTAAAACATTTCTTTTCTAGTTTCCTGTACAAATATTTGATGCCTTTTATTAAATACTCTGTAGTGATTCTAATACTCATGTTCTGACGACGCAGAGCTGTTATGTGAAGAGGAAAAAGTGAATGAACAATTATCGAGCATTTAATTTTTTTTGATTTCTCTTTATGTTTAGTGTATCACAACATTTGTATTAATCAAGAGTAGAAAATGTAGCTTAAATCTTCTTTCATAAGTGATCCGGTTTCTGGCACCCTAGTGTCATGCAGACGTGCTTTTTTTTTCGAAATTATGTTGCGCACAGTCCATTGATGATATATAGCGATGAATCCGCAAACTATATATATTTAGCAAACAGACGCTCTGACAGCTATAGATGTGCGTACTTTTCAAGACTGCACTGTATTGCCTTGCCTAGCGTGAAGGTGGCGACTCCGCTGCAGTGATATTTTCCAGTGCAGCGCAGTTGCGTTTTTGTTTCCGTACTTGAAAACAATAAACAAATATTATTGGACGTTTTTGCTTTTTGTTGCTTATAAAGTTAAGATCACTTCAAAAGCACCGTGGACCTGCAATCCGGTACGACCAAAGACCACAACATAAAAAGAAAGTACAGGTATTGTGGGTTTGGGATTTTACGGAATTAGTGCTGTCTCGTTTTAATGATATTTCCAGCAAACTATAGGTATATATCAGTAGGATGCGAGTTCCGGCAGTGAGCAGCATTTTATTTTTCTAGGGGAGGTTATCTGGCTAATGATGTGTGGCAACTGCACATTTTATAAACAGTGGTGACAAGTATTGCACAGGGAAATCTGCGACTCCCACGTGAACGGGGCCACTGCCCCATTTCCTTAGTCACGCTCACAGCGGGTAAGACACCGCATTCTCCGAATCCCCAGATGTCGTGGTGTGAGGGGAATGCATCTGGCGAGTTGCCGAGTGGACACAGTAGCCTCTCGAAGCGTCTGACCGGAGGCGTGTGACTCAGAAGCTAACGCGAGGTCCTTTGCCAAGCACGGGCTGTAGAGTGCCGGTAGGCAGTATGTGGGCTCTTACGCGAAGATAACTGGCCTGGCTCTGCGTTGAACCTTCCCTCCCTCGCGCAGTCTTATGCAAGACGTTCAGCGAAATTACTATCTAAAGAGGAAACAATACTCTTTGTGAATGTCAACTAGATTGCAATCTGTATGTAGACCCAATATCAAAAAATTGTTGAATTATGTATGTAAGTTTCACATCTCTCCTAAATCACTATATTGATTTCAGACATCACTCAATATACGGAAAGAAGAACTATGGGGGAAAAACCACATACCTCCCTTATGGGTGGGCGTAGATGGACAGTGGGCGACAAAGAACTTAGGTACGTCTAGAGCAATTTCAAACAAATTTTGTACATGCGAGGTGTGGCTATAAAGTAAAGTAGAGGGACTGATGCCACAGAGCAAGTACGCATGATGGACGACCAATAATTGTGAATCCTTTTCAGTCGAATGTGGCACTCTGGTGCCTGAACATAAATGTGTGGTCGTAGCCTTCGTTTGTGTGAGAGCTATAATTTTGTTTTGCCGAAAAATGAAAAGTATAATAATAGAATAACGAATTATTATGAAGTTTTACACAAAACTTGGAAAAAACTGCTACTGAGACCTATATATTACTAAAAAAAGTGTATGGCGAAAACTATTTATCACATACGCTAGTTTCTCAGTGGTTCAAATGTTTACAAGATGGCCGAGAAGACGTTGAAGATGACTCACTCCCGGTACGTCCTTCAACATCAAATGGTTCAAATGGCTCTGAGCACCATGCGACTTAACTTCTGAGGTCATCAGTCGCCTAGAACTTAGAACTAATTAAACCTAACTAACCTAAGGACATCACACACATCCATGCCCGAGGCAGGATTCGAACCTGCGACCGTAGCGGTCGCTCGGCTCCAGACCGTAGCGCCTAGAACCCCTTCAACATCAACAAGAGATGAAAATATCGAAAAAGTAGTTAATCTGATTGAATCTGGCCGTCGGTTGACTATTCGAACGATTGGTGAAACTGTGGAAATTGACAAAGAATGCAAAGGGTAAATTTAAAACAACCAATTTCATATTCAAAAGTGTGTCTGAAACTGGTGCCGAAATTTCTCACGATCCAACGAAAAGTATCTCGTGAAAATGTTTGATACTTTGAATACCATTGAAAATGATCATAGTATCTTGGAAATGGTGATAACATGTGAGGAGTCTTATTTTTTCATGTATGGTCCGGAAACCAAGCGCCAACCATGTGCTGGAAGGGCACAAAAAGAGAGCGAAAAAAGCTCAAATTAGCAAATCAAGATCCAAAGCGATGATGATTGTTTTTCCATATTTATGGAACTGCATATCTTCCCTGGGTTCCTGAAGGTCAAACTATTAATCAACATTACTACCTTGAGATTCTTGCTCAACTCCATGAGAAAATAAAAGAAAGCCGATCCGAATTGTAGGACAACAAGTCCTGGGTTCTGCATCAAGACAAAGCACCGGCTCTATCTTACTGTCTGTCAAGAGGTTTCTGACAAAGTACAGCGTCCCAGTGTTAGACGAACAGATTTCTTCGCCTGGCCTAGCAACATGTGACATTTACCTGTTGCCCAATGTCAAATCTGCATTAAAAGGTACAAGACTTCATTCCACTGAAGCAGAAAAATCGGCACGCGTTACCAAGGAACTCGCAGAGGAAGACTTCCAACATTGTTTCCAATAAAAATTCGCGTTTAAAGTTGTAGGGATAGAGGAGGGGAGTATACTGAGGTTGACAATAACTAAATATGTATATTTTTGAAGTAAAATATTTTACAGCAATAGTCTCGTTATTTTATATCCACACTTCGTACATCGCTCATTATTTGATTCATTTATGTAAATATATTGTGCGGGTAATACAGGAACTAGGAACAACGGACAATATTCAGGGATATGACACAACGGTCATTTGAAAGAAAAAAGTTCATATGGAGAAATGGCCTCTTCCGAATGCTTTCTTATACAGAATGCATTTAATGTAGATTGTTATTTATTTTTCGTATCACTCATTCAATTTCATGCTTACACATGATGGTTTACACAGGTACATCAGTTAGCAAAGTTACAACATGCATTTTACAAAGTACCAGTTGCAAAATGACAGCTGTATGCTGGTAGTAGGACTAGACGGCACCATTTAAACTGGACTGGTTGTTGAATTACACATTCAGAAGAAAAATGGGAACTTGGAAGAAAACCTGTTTCATGCAAAGTGCTTAAAACTATGGTAAACATTCTACAATCAGGAATTCGACGCGTCGGAAAGTGCCGACAGTATTCTTCTACAGCAACAGGAGCCCTACCAATAAACGTTCATATAAAACAATGTATCTGTGTCAGTCACTTTTTATTTTCCCCCACGACGCGTTTCGAGAGTTTATACTCTTATCTTCAGGTGGAAAACAGCGATATCTTGTTACATGTGTACCAGTTGGAGGCAGCTAGTTGTTTGTTTTGGTTTCATTTTGCTACAAAACGCGCAACAGGCAATTAATATCGCCATATGACACTAAGATTATACATTTGAAATGGTGATTGAGTTATTTACAATCTGTTCCAAAGTACAGAACACTGCTTTTTCACACAGAAACACGAACCAGTAATATAAACACACCAACGATTGTAGCGATGTGAAGATATGGTACTTTGCCTCAGAGATCATTCACTGTTAATTTACATTGTGGATCAGAGATACATATAGTACCTATAAAATTTCTTTCTTTACAAAAACTTGTTGAAAGTATTACATTGCAAACATAACAGGAACATAAAATAATATAGGTAAACAAAGTATATGCACATACACACATTATATATATAATTGTTTGTTTCGATCTTCTCTCTCTCTCTCTCTCTCTCTCTCTCTCTCTCTCTCTCTCTCTCTCTGTGTGTGTGTGTGTGTGTGTGTGTGTGTGTGTGTGTGTGTGTGTGTGTGCGCGCGCTCACGTACGTGTTTTTAACCTGTTTGGGAGTTTGGCAAGGGGGTTAATATGTATTAACTAGAGCGGTTGGTATGTAATAACTTACCTGTGTGTCAGGTATGTGAATTAGTTACTGCTGCTCATTAAGGGCCTGAAGAGACCAAACACCTAAGGTCATGAGTTTCCTATTTACTCCCCAGGACGGAATCAATGTAGCCATCTGTGTCCAGAGTAAATGCTACACGAAAGTGTGAGAAACTTTTCTAAATGTTTGCATAGCGTGTAACTGGACTGGGCTTGGGAACCAGCACGTTGTTTACACAATGATTGCTGTGAAGGATACGGAGATGCCGCGAACTCGCGTAAGACAGCGTTATCAGTATCTGAAAGAGTTTTAAAAGGTGCCTCACTGTAGGTCTCCATTTGGCCGGTTTGTCGTTGTGGGGCATTCGTATCTAACAGTGGTCAAATGCTAGACTTGATGAAAACGTGAGAGCACAAATACTTCTCGTCAGTCTTTCAGTCGACAACGTCTGACCACAACAAGGGAGAATCGACGTATCGTTCACCAGACACATCGTAACGCCTTCATACCTGCGGCTGCCATCTGAACGGACCCCCTGCCAAATCGTGTGTCATACGGCACCACTGGTGAGAGACCACTAACACTTGGACCTTACCGTCACATGCATAAGCTGCGATGAACACCACTGTGTTCAGCGATGAATCGCGGTGATGCACTACTGCGGTTGACCAGTGTCGGCGAGTATAGTGGAGACGTGGGGAGAAGTCCAGTTCTTCCACTGTTTTGGAGAGGCACAGCGTTGTTACTCTTGACGTCATGCTCCAAGGAGCCATCGGGTATGACTTCACGTCACAACTGGTGGTGACTGTTGAACATCTGACAGCGAAACAGTACGTCACGGACATCCTTCGTTATCATAACCACATCTGATACGGCAGTATCGCAGTGTCAATTTTCAATAGGACCATGCTCGTTCTCACATGGCACGTGTCTCTATGTCTGTGTGATATTGAGGTATTCCAGAAAGACCTCCATATCTGCCCCGATAGGACATGTCTGGCATTAGCTCTACTGTAAAGCCCTTCTCAGTGCGATTATCCAGGGTATCAAGGATCAATTATAACAGTCGTGGGCCGTCTCGCCACAGGAGGGGATACAGTGGTCTTGTGATGCCCTCGTCTACTGAACCAGATCATGCATCCAGCGAAGAGTGGGCTGCACATTATACTTTTAAATGGGCTCATATTGCCAAGTTCTTTATAAATGTAACTCGAATTTGTCAGGCAGTGTATCATGATTTGCAATTGCATTACACCTCCCCTCCCCTCCCCCCCCCCCCCCTCCTCCCTGCCGCCACTTATCAGTTTCTGGATGCTCTGGTACGCTGCATTTACCTGTTTATGACAGCGTGAATGTGACAGGGAAGCCCTCAGCGGTTTCAGATACTGTGAGCAGAGAGTAAGGCCTTTTGTTCAGGAGGCAGAGCGCCCTTCCAGCATTCCAGCAGGTCAGTGCCGCCGGCATGTCGCAATAGGCTCGGACCTCGCGCCCGGCAACCGCTGTCCGGACAGTTGTTTGCCTGACCCCAGGGCGGCCACCTTCTAAGCAGGTCGCTTATCACACGCTCAGGCCCGTCCGGCGAGTGCCACTTTGCTGTTGACGACTATAAACTCTCCATCTCTCCCTCTTGTCGAGCAACATTCGCAGTAATTCATTCCTTTCAAACATTTGTGCAGACACACCGCGCCTGTCAAGAGATGCTCAAGCACGCACCAAGTCCTCATCCTTTAGTCTAGGACATCTTGTCCTACGGTTAAGGTTATTGCTTATCCTCGGTACTGGCCAAGGCTATTGGGAGGTTCCCTTCGGCGATATAAAAAGGTGAAAAGACTCGTAATTGATTGATTCACGATTTCTGAACAATCAGTAGAAACAGTGGCATCCATTAAATAGCTGGGGATGAAAGTATGGGGCGATATAATGTAGAACGCCCGCATAAAATTAATCGCAGGAAAGGCATACGCCAGACTGACATTTATTGGAAGAACCTCAGACCTTGGAGTCCATTCACGAAGCAGGTTAGGTTACAAAACCTTTTCCGATATATAATTGAGTACTGCTCCTCAGTCTGGAATCCTTACATATCTGAGTCAGAGAAAATAGAGACATTCAAAGAATACCAGTGCGGAGCTGGCGCCCGATTGCGTCCCACTTGTGTTCCACTGGAGTCAGATCAGGTGGCCAGGAAATGAACTCGAGTGCACTATCCTACTCTACAAACCACTGTAGCACGATTATGGCATTCTGACACGGACTGTTATCCCGGTGGAAGATGCAATTGCCGTCGGGGGAAGCCATCAAGGGTGAAGGGATGCATATGGCCTGTAGTAACGTTCACGTTGTCCCCAGTTATGATGCCGTCGATTACTACCTCACGTCCCACGGAAGCCCAGGTAAATGTCCTTCGTAGCATAATACTGTCTCTGTGGCGCAGTGCATTTCGCCTGGCTGGATGGCGTCCTATCCGGCGTCGACCATCGACCTGGTGTAACAAGAAATGTGATTCATCCGGACAGCCAACGTGTTTCTGTCAACCTATGGTCAAATTTATGTGATCCTTTGCCCACTGAAGTCGTAACTGAAAATGTTGTTGGGTCAACATGGGAACATTTGTGGAGCACCATTTTCAGTAACGAGCGCCGGATGTGTGCTTCGAAACAGCTGTGCCTACACCATCATTCTAATCTGTCATCAAATCTACCACAGATCGCCGCCTATTCTGTTTTACGGAGATGGCGATCCTGTTTTACAGAGATTGCATTCCTTCAACGTTCTCTGATGAGGTGTGGGTGACCAAAATCTTGTCGCTTACTCCTGTCTTCACCGCTCTTCAGCTATTTTCCATAAATGCTCACGACATTAGCAATCAATAGACGACCAGCTTCGCTATTTACAAGATGATCTTTCCCCAGTGTCTGGCCACACCAATCTGCCTTTTGCCAAAGTCGTTTATGTCACTGGATTTCCCCCTTTGCGGCCCATAAGATTCCCCATTCGTCTCTCTTCCACTTGTATACTTCCCTTATCGCGCCCCGTACCCGCAACGTTACCATTCTCGCGGTGGTTATAATATTTGACTCATTTATGTATGCCGAACAGGCTGTAGACTTCACTCTGTAGCACACAGTATCAGACAAACAGGGTGAACGTACAGAAATCGTTCCAGAAACTGGTTAAAATCTCTCACGATTCGGCCAAGGCCGCTGCCGAGGCTACACTTGGTTCTAAAGAAAATGCCTAGTCTGTTGTTCTCCGTCCGCAGCTTGTGGTCTAGTGGGTAGCGTTACTACCTGTGGATCACGGGGTTTCTGGTTCGATTCCCAGCCGGGTCGGGGATTTTCTCCCCTCGGGGGTTGGGTAATTGTGTCGTCCTCATCATTTCATCATCATTAGGGAAAACTGCAGGACTGGGAAGTGAAAAGATTGGGAATTCGTACGGGTGCTGATAACCACGCTGTTGAGGGCCCCACAAACTAGAAATAATCATCATATTACTCTCCTCCCAAATATTTACAGCTCGAGAGCACCCGCCTCCCTACTCCGTTCTTCTTCCCTCTTCCTCGCTCTATAACTAGCTTGAATTTATCAGAAAATGTTTCTAAAGACTAAGTACTCGTGGAATCACGAACTCCAGCACCCTTTCAAACACTCCCTAACGCTTTAGAATGGTTTTACTGGCTACCACGACACGTCGATAAATGGTTTCTGCATCCGGGTGGTCTACTGCATTGATTAATTGCGTAAGGTGTCCCTGGACATAGTAATCGAAACGATTCAAGTCGGGGGAAAATGCGGGCCATGGAACTGGCCTTCCTTTATCAATCGCTCGTGGTAGATACCAGACAGTGCAGCTCGAACACTGAGACTGAAATATTCTGGAGTTCCATCACACATAAACCACATGTTTCTTGTTACCTGCACGGGTACTACTTCTAATAGGTCTTGGATGGTATTCTGAATAATGTTTCTGCAGACAAAACCTGTAAGAAGTGCTTGGAGAACATGGCCCTACTAGATAGTCATCTACAATTCCAGTCCACCCATTAATTTTAACTGATGATGATGATGATGATGATGTACAGCCTGAACTGCAGCACCTGAGGATTACGATCGGCCATCATGTGTTGGTTGCGGAAATTTATTATGGCATCTCTTCCAAATGTTGCCTCATCTGTAAACGTAACTGAGGAGACAAACAACGGATTGGCAGCTTGTGCAACAAACTATCGGTGAAAGTTCTCCCGTTGTGGGTGATCGGCGGGTGTAAGACCCTACACACGTTGATGATAATGGACACTTGAGTTGCTCGTGAAGTATCCTCCACGCTGAACTTGGTGATGTACCACACGCCAGGGCCGCGTCTCTTGTGCTGATATCTAGCTCTTCTTTGACAGCTCTTAGAACATGCTTATCCTGGTCAGATTTACGACCAGCACGTGGCCTTCCTCGATCAATAGTCGAGGATGCACCGGATCCTACCTCAGCAATGTGACGATACACAGCACCAAACATTCGATGACTCAGCTGCCTTTGGTCTGGAAACGGGTCTGAAAATCAGTGCAGCCTCGTGACCATTACCATTCGCGCAGCCGTACATAAAAATCATGTCTGCCTGCCCACGAAATGAATATCTTGTCGTTTGAACGAAGCACTTCCAGTTAATGCACTACCAGCAGTAGAAATGCACAATGGGTAGATTGAAGACAAACGAATGAGGAATATAAACAAGCCTCCCTGGCAACCTATGGCCATCCAGGATACATAAAAATCAAACGGCGTGGATAGATCATTGAGGTTTTTGGGTTGTACCTGGATAGCCGTTGAACGTCATCTTTCATTAATGAAAATAAAATATTTTAGGACACACGAGGGCGTTCAACAAATAATACATTTTTTCTCGGTCAATTTCAGTTGTAAAAATGTGGAATTTGGTGTGGGCCGTCTTGTTATATTCCCGCTTCAGCCCCTACAGTTACATGAAGATTCTATAGGTGGCCGCGCCATACCTAGCCTTCAAAATAGCGTTTGTAACGGAGGTACGTTCCAAGCAGAGAGCTGTCACTGAGTTTCTTTTGGCGCAAAACCAGAGCATTTTAGCTAACCACAGGCGCTTTTAGAATGTATACGGAGAGCTGGCAGTGAACAAAAGCACGGCGAGTCGTTGAGCGAGGCGTTTGTCATCATCGCAACAACGTCGCGCAAACCTGTCCGATCTCCAGCTTTCCGGCCGGCCGCACACCGCTATGACTCCTGCAATGTTGGAATATACAGACGCTCTCTTTCGTGTGATCAATGTATCGCAGTCAACACTTCGCTACACAACTGGACGTCTCTGTTCTGACACGTACGTCCATCAGTTGGGGTACTCAAAGGTGTGTACCCGCTGAGTTCTTCGCCGTCTAAAAGCAGACCATAAAAGACAATGAAGGACCATCTGTGCGGAATTCCTTGCGCGTTACGAGGCTGATATAGAGAATTTTTCGTCTAATATTGTCACAGTCGATAAAACATGGGTTCATCACTCCGAACCGGAAGCAAAATGGTAATTCCTGGTGTAGCGCTAGACTAACTCTCCTCCGAAGAAAATGTTCAACGCCGCACCGTCAGACGGTAGCCATGGTGACGTTCTTCTGGGACTCTGAAGGGATTATACTGTTTGATGTCCTCCCTCAAGGTGCAACGATCAACTGTCAAGTGTATTGCGCTTCCCTCACGAAACTGAAGAAACTACTTCAGCGTGTTCGTCGCCACAAAAATGCAAACGAAGTTCTCCTTCTCAATGACAGCGCAAGTCTATGAACCTGAGAGGAACTCACAAAATATCAATGAACTGTTCCTCATGCGCCCTACATCCCGGGTCTCGTACCTTGTGACTTCCATCTGTTGGACCCAGTATAGGACGCACTCCGCGGGATGATGGGAAGGTTATTTATTCAGCAATACGTTGGTTCCGACCATTAGAGTGGCACCATGTGGAGATACAACCCCGCCCAGTAAAATGACGTACGGCCACCGCATTGAACGGAGATTATGTTGAAAATAGCCAAATGAGTGGAGAATAATGTGGTTTACTGGAATCCTGAATAAAACTGACCTGCTTTCAGAAAAAAATCTGTTGTATTACTTACTGAAGGCCCTATTAGTATCCTTACCATCTACTTTAGGCCATGTGAACAGTTCTTGTCGCTCATTATTTTATTCAAGAACGCTAAATGTAAAGCTGTTAAGTGCTCATGTCCACATAAATTCAAATATGGATTCATCCAACCATACATCTAACGGACAAAGAAACTGGCAAAAATTAGCACTGATTTATTTGAAGGAATCACATCAGCATTCTCCTGGGGCAGTGGAGATTCAAATTTTTACGATTTCATAACTGATTTTAGCAGATGAAATGTTTGGCTTGAAAAATCTCAGAATCTAGAAAGAACGGATAACAACGAGGAATCCAATTAGAGATAGTCAAATAGAGACTTGAATCAGCAATTTCACCATTTCGCATAGTCGCATTGGTACTTACTCGCAGTTTACGATCCGTATCACCGTTCCTAGAACGAGGCAGCTAAGGGACGACCTCAAACATCGGGTGAAAGCACCCAGTTAACAATGCCAAGAGCATTACATTCAGAGCGTATCACCTTGTTTACGAGCCCAAACCACAGCAATATTTACTCCATTCTGAGGACACAGATAACAGGGTTTTAACCTGAATTCTGTCTTGTGTTTGTCGGAAATTCCACGGACGCTCTGCAGTGAATGTTCCAATACATTCAATGACAGTCTACTGCACGCAATGGTGTGGTGAGCAGTGAAATGGACTCACATTCGCGAGGACTGGGTTTCGAATACCCATTTACATTTCCTGATCTACGTTTTCCTTGTTTTCCGTAAACCACTTCAGGTGAGTGCCGGGGTTGTGTCTTTTTTTTTTTTTTAAAAAAAAAAGAACTTAATTTTTTAGCCATCTCTTTTGCAGTCCGAGCCACCGCTCTGTCTCTAATGACATCGATGTCGACGGCACGTTATTGGTTTGCCTTCCTCCTTCGGCCCGTCTTCAGGCTTAAATAATTAATTCGCCTGATGCAAATAGTACCAAGGCGTATGACATTTCTGGCTGGGAGACCGAATGGGTGAGTTCTTCCTCTAGTCGGTGAAAGCATATCAAAGTGCTAACAACGTATATCCAAATCAAGCAAAGGTCATAGGCATCCCAAGAGCTACAGACCAGTCAGTCCCTTGTCGTCTATTTGGACGGTATCTGAAAAGATTATACTTCTTCTAAATCTGTAGCTGCTTGTGCATCTGCATCAGGAAGACTTTTTGCAGTTGACATACTCAATTATTCTCTCGCATGTCCTGTTTTCACTCATCTGAACCACACGACAGTGCAACATCATTCTGTTACGTTTTCTCATAATTAGATTTAGTTGTCCAATTTCCTTGTGCGGATCTCCATTTCCTATTCCTGTATTCACCATTGTGTTTTACTGGTCCCCATGTACCTCTTGGGATTTCCCTCTCTTTATGTTCCATAGTTTCTATCTCTCCTAGCTTAGTTAAATCTACGCTGAGTATAAAAATTCTGCTTTTATTATGTATGTGTTGTGACTTTGCTTGAGAGAAGATAGATCTCTTTTTGTTCACATTTTTATTCAAGTGAAAGGCCATTTACATCTTCCTTGCTTTGAGTTAACCTCCCTGTCACGACGTTCTTCTGTATTATCTGACAGAGGTATTGAAATTTACTGGCTCTCTTAATTTTTCTGAAAGTTGTGTTTATGAAATTTAGAGAAGATTTTATACTTGTTCGTTGCAGAAATACAGATGGTTACAGAGATAAGTTTTCATTTGACGTGTTAGTACACTGCTTTTCATGGTTTTATTTATAGGCTGTATTTTTGTTTTTAAGTTGAACTCAAGAAGGTGTGCTTAAGTTTACATAATTCAAATTTTCCACTATAATTGTAATCGTGACGTGCTGATCACTTCTGTTGTATTGTTTAAGCATGCCACACGAATTTACAAATGCTGAGTATACTGATATGGTATCAGTGCACGAGTTTTGTAGCAAATAAGTTGCTAACGATTTTAGACGATGAGATTCAAGTTTATTCGTAGTTCGCCTCGGTAGCTGACCGGTCAGCTCGGCAGATTGCTAAGCGAAGAGTGCGCGGGTTCGATGCCCGGCCGGCTAGGAGATTTTTTCCGCTCGGAGAGTGGGTGTTGCTCTTTACTTATATTCGTATCGTAATAACTGACATTACTTTTTAGATGGATGAATGGGCGTGTCCTGAAAACCATTAAATTGAAAAAAATTCATATTTGCACAAAACTTTGTGAGATTGCTACGGAGCCCAGGAGTTATCTCACCAGAAGGCTCAAATAAACAAAGTACTTTGTATGGATCTCAGTATTAAGCTGGTGAAAAGGAGCCCTTCAACAATCACACACACTTTTCTACACGTATTTTGTATACCTAAGAATAACACACACAAAATCATGGCGTGCGCTACGTATACGCGGCCTCTATCCTTATCATTTACAACGGATTCTACATTTTGGAGAAGGAGATGAAGGTAGACGCTTAGGCTACTGTCACTGGTTAATCAAAAAGCGGCGAGTATTCCCGTTAATATTGTTTGCTGATGAAGTCACCGGCGAGTAATCCCGTTAATATTGTTTACTGATGAAGTCACTTTCAGCAGTGACGGTTTCACTAACAGTCGTTACACCAAGCCGCGTGGTCTTAGGCATCTTGTCACGGTTCGCGCGGCTCCCCCTTTCGGAGTTTCGCGTCCTCCCTCGGGCATGGGTGTGTGTGTTGTCTTTAGCGTATGTTAGTTGAAGTTAGATTAAGTAGTGTGTAAGCTTAGGGACCGATGACCTCAACAGTTTGGTCCCATAAGATCTTACCACAAACTCCCACTTTCGTTACCTCAGTGGTGAGACAAAAGCCGACATGAGTTTTTGGGCATACATTTTTAAGAACGCTTCTCTGTAAGTGTGCTGCCTTGGCCTTTGTCTTGTTGACTCATCTTACAGGGCACGTTACGTAGACTTTCTTGAAAACGAGGTTCTGGCATTACTGGTGGACGTTCCTTTGATTGCAATGACGGCTGTGTTTTTCCACCATGACGGGATTCGTGCACATTCTAGTCATCAGGTGACACCGTAACAAAAGGTTTAAACGGCTCTGAGCACTATGGGACTTAACATCTGAGGTCATCAGTCCCCTAGAACTTAGAACTACTTAAACCTAACTAACCTAAGGACATCACACTCATTCATGCCCGAGGCAGGATTCGAACCTGCGACCGTAGCGGTCGCGCGGTTCCAGACTGCAGCGCCTGCAACCGCTCGGCCACTTCGGCGGGCTAACACCGTAACATAAATATAGCATTCCCCAGAGGATGGATCGGCAGAAATGGTGGGGGTGGTTGAAAGGCGAAGTCTATTGCAAGAATGTAAACACAAAAGACGGATTATTCGTATTATAAACAGTGCTGCTCTGATCAAAAAACTAAAAGTAAAAAATAACAAAAAACCTCAGAAGAGGTACGTGGTGTTTTCAAGAGAACTCGAAAAATGCATTGAAGGCGGAGGAGGAATTGCTTAAAAACTTCTATGAGTATTTATTTGGATGACGTTCTGACAGGTATATCTCTTCAGTCAAACTTCAGTTACAACGTCGGTGCTCAGGGGCCGTGGCCGATATACAGGGTGGTCAGAAATAGTCTCAGAAGCTTGTAAGGGTATTGAAGGACGGGTTGTGCTGATAAATAACTGTTAAGAAAAAAAATTCGTTACATTTCACCGTTTCCGAGTTATTTGGCACTGAAGTTAGCCAGTCAGGCTGCTGCGCGCGCAAATTCTGGGAGACCGCAAGGCACAATTAGTGTCAGTTGTTTCATAGAGTAGATGATACCGCACGAGATTCCTCAGCCTTCTGCTCGCGTTCTATTCTTACCGCCGTCCCATGTTCCATGTCCAGTGTTTGTATCGCCCTCTTGTTCGGTTTTAGAAAATCAAACGCAGAGCACTACTGACGACACCCTCTCTGGCGGGCCGCTCGAATTTGCACGTGCAATGGCCCAATTGGTTAACTTCAATTCCAATTAAGTAGGAAGCGGCGCAACCTACCGAATTTTTTTTCTTAACAATTATTTCTCAGCACAGCGTACCCTGAAACATCCTTACAAGCTTTACAGACTGTTTCTGACCATCCCGAATAAACCTATTCCCTGACGTTTCGTATGCCATTGCGGGAGACACAGTCAGAGTAAAACGGCAGTTGCACCAAGGGCTCGAGAAGCCACGTATTTATAGAGCTGTGTAGAGGAGACCACTATTTGTCACATTTTTCCGACTGTGTGATTCTCTTTTGCTGAAGCCACTATTCTTGATTAAAATTAATCGATTGTCATTCTGTGCGAGTCGACATCCTGATTTTATCAACTTAACATACTTTTCTTTTCTTTGAAAATTATTATGACGGTTGTGAATTTCTGTGGCCTCTTCATACGTTCTTAAATGATAATACGTTTGGTAAAACACTCCTCTCACCCGAACTTTATTTCGTGGCTTCCATCTTGCAAAATGCGTTCAGCTACGGCCGACACACGGATGGCAGTTCCTCTGGTGTTTGGCTAAGCAGATGTTAACATAGCCTTTTATAATTCGAATGTATTCTTGTCCACAACTACACGGAATTTTATATGCTGTACATATTTTGACGTTCTTAAACATTCTTTCATCTTCTTGCTGGGTCTAAAAATCGTTTCAACCCCGTGTTCAGCCAACTCTTAAGCTATTTATCCGTAAAGGTTTTCAGAAATTACTGCAACCAGTCACCTTTTATGTAGATGTATTTTATTTAACCATGACCGGTTTCGAGCTGCCTAGCAACTCATCATCAGATGGTATATACATTCAGTGCTTTTTTGTACCCATTGTGTGGGTGGTTGAGTATCTGTGGCTAGACAGAAACGAGAACACATAATCGCTACATGTGGTACAGTAACACGAAATATTTACAGCAAAATTTATGTTTTACGTATAAGAGCAAATAATCACTAAATGTGGTACAGTTACACGAAATATTTACAGTTTAATTTACGTTTTGAGGTGTTACTTACAGATAAATCTTTCTGCAGGTATATATATCTCTTTTAGGAGGTATTCTTGAAACCGTTGTTGTTCTTGTTTTTCACAATTTCAACAGTTAAAACTTTCTCTAGATGAATATTACTTTTATGAGGCACTGTTGGAAACATATATCTTGTTTTTCGTAATCATCGCTGAACACACTTAGCCACAGATACGAATACATGATTTACACATTATAAACAAGCCAAAGATTGCAATATAACTACAGTATCGAAGATTTCAAGTTGACCAGAGACATTATTAGTCATCACTCACACTGACAAGAGATTTGTCTTTATTACATAGAAAATAAATGTAAATTAGCTTAAACTAGTAAAATGTTTATTTA
Source organism: Schistocerca gregaria (assembly GCF_023897955.1). Classification (NCBI taxonomy): domain Eukaryota; kingdom Metazoa; phylum Arthropoda; class Insecta; order Orthoptera; family Acrididae; genus Schistocerca; species Schistocerca gregaria. Next base: position 429,220,140 of record NC_064923.1, read on the forward strand.
TAAATTAACTGTGCAATTTTAACAGGTATATAAAACTAGATTTTTTTTACATTATATTTCAGTTACATTCAAGATTATTGGTATTGAGAGTATTATGACAGCTAATTTCTTGCTCCTTCCATTGGCTGATCTTGGCATATGATGTCTGGGATGAGAAGGTTGATGGTTAACTTAAAATAATAAGTAATGCTGGTATTTGATAGGGTGTGGAAAAGGAGTTGGCGGTGGGGGGGGGGAGGGGGTATAGGAAAATAGAGAGGGGGGGTTTAGAGGGTGATGTGGAGAGAGAAGAGAGCTGAAGGGGGGGGTGAAGGGGGGGGGAGCTGAAGGGGGGGGCAGAAGTGGTAGAAGCTTTTGTGTGTGTGTGTGTGTGTGTGTGTGTGTGGGCCATTTTGTTTCTAAATGACTGTTTAGTTTTTTAAGTTCAAAGAATCTTTAAAATTCTGAAAGAAGGAGTTATTCGCCAATTCTGTCTGCTCATTTAAAATGGTATGTGGGGAATTATGTTTGTGGGTAAAAATCTCTAATTGTTCGAGAAGATCCATCTTGATTCCCTTGTCTACAGTGTGTAGGATTTGAAGGTTAGTTTTAACGTCTGTTATGGAATGTTTATTATCTGCTAGATGGGTAGCAAAAGTGGATCTATTTAAGTTCTTTAGGCGAAGTGCATCAGTGTGCTCTTTGTATCGGATCTCAAAATTTCTACCTGTTTGCCCTATGTAGTAGCAGGAGCAGCTGTCACATCTTAATTTATATATACCAGATTTTTGGTAGGGTGTGCTGGCTCTTTTGGTGTTGTGGACTATTTTGTTCTGTATTTTGTTGTTAGTGTGAAAACTTATTTTGACATTATGTGGTTTGAATAGCTTAGCAAGTTTGTATGAGATATTGCCGAGAAAAGGCATACAAACGAATTTGGTTTCTTCTGCTACTGAGGTCTGGTTTGCTGGTTCTGCTTTGTTAGATATAATGTTTTTATCTAATTTTTCAATTATGCTAGGGTCATAAGCATTGTTTGATGCTATTGTTTTTAATATATTGATTTCATTAATTTTTGCAGTAGGATCAGCTTGAATCTTGTTGATACGGATAAGTGCTGATTTGAAAAAAGCTAGTTTATGCTGATTTGGGTGACATGATGTATTGTTTATTATGACATCTGAAGTGGTGGGTTTCCTATATATCTGAAATTTATGTTTGTTGTTGTGATGTGTTATGTTTAGGTCAAGAAAATAGATTCCTTTTTGGGTTTGATGATCTACTGTGAACTGTATTTTGGGGTGAACATTAATAAGTTTACCAGCTAAGGCCTCAATTTCAGTGGCTGTCCCATCATATAACAACAGGTTGTCATCAACATATCGTTTATAATAAATGATTTTGTCTGTTTCTATTGGGTTTGCTTTAAAGAATTTAATTTCGAGATCATTAATGTAGATGTCAGCAAGAAGGCCAGCTAGACTACTGCCTATTGCTAGACCATCATGTTGAATATATATTTTGTTGTTGAAGGTGAAGTAATTGTGGGACAGCACTAATTCAAGTAAATCCATCAGCTCATAGATTTCCATGTCACTTAGCTTTTTATGTTGTAATAAGTTATTTTTTATTATTAGAAGTGTGTCTATTATAGGTATGTTTGTGTACACGTTGACAATATCAAGGGATGCAAAGTTAGCTGCATTGGGAATAGAAATTTCTCTGATACTGTCAATCAAATCATAGGTGTTTTTTATGGAATAATTGGTTGGGAATGTATAATATTTCTTGAGTATTTCTTGCAGTTTTTTAGTCACTTTGTACCCTGGGCTATTTATGGAATTCACAATCGGGCGTATCGGGTGTCCATCTTTATGAATTTTAGGTTGTGATCTAAGCTTTGGTGCTGTAGGGTTCATTATAACACATTGTTTGGCTTCAATGGATGTCAGCAGAAAGTTACAATTTTTTAACATGTATTTTATTTTATCTTGGTATTTGGGAGTGGGGTCAGAATACCTCCTAAAAGAGATATATATATACCTGCAGAAAGATTTATCTGTAAGTAACACCTCAAAACGTAAATTAAACTGTAAATATTTCGTGTTACTGTACCACATGTAACGATTATGTGTTCTCGTTTCTGTCTAGCCACAGATACTCAACCACCCACACAATGGGTACAAAAAAGCACTGAATGTATATACCATCTGATGATGAGTTGCTAGGCAGCTCGAAACCGGTCATGGTTAAATAAAATACATCTACATAAAAGGTGACTGGTTGCAGTAATTTCTGAAAACCTTTTCACACCACAGTCGCAGTGTTCCACATCCACAATGGATAAAAGTCTTATTTATCCGTAATTCTGTTAATAAACGGTAGGAGAACTTTCCCAGCTGGCGTCCACTTAGCTTGTACTGAGTGGTCGATTGATATTCTGGAATAACGATTTATCAGTTGAAACTATGTAATCTGAAACATCTATCATGCAGATATACAAACTGAAGTGACAAATGAAAATTTGTACCAAGGCTGGGATTCGACACCGCCCTATCACAGTGGCTTTTCACAACTACACGGACTATTCTAGCACGCCTCCCCCCTAAATCTAAATTCCCATTCACATCTCAACTCATTTCGTATTCCCCCTAAACTCAAACAGTATTGCCGAGGCTCTCCAACTGCATTGGAATAGCACCTCAGCATCGAATAAAACATGGGAACCTGCCTGAAATCCAGGCCAGGGTGCTTTTCATCAATTGAAACTATGATTCCAGAGACCTTTTCAAGTGTTGAAAATCTGTTATGTATATATGCTGACTGAAGCAACGAATGAAAATTTGTAAAAAGACCAGGATTCGAACCAGGGTCTCCGGTTCATTAGACAGATACACTAACCACTACACCATCCTGACACCGTGTCTATGCACAACTGCACGGATCACCTTAGTACGCCTCTCTCCTCTATCCAAGCTCCCATTTGTCTTGAAATCCAACCATAAGTGATTGACTCATCTTCTAACCAAACCGGCTCAGAAAGCTATATCCTTGTAAGCAACAGAAATTCGACGCATGTTTTATGGAAGGTTTTATTCGCATTAGTCTCGACTACCACCTCCTAAAATATGTACTGTTCTACTTGAAAAGGCAGTTGAGCGCCTAGTACATTGTTGATTGGCACGCGTGTTCCTGGTGTCATACCATTGGCACCGTGTAAACGGGGTTGGTAAGCGGAAGCAGGCAGCTGCCTTGTCGCGTGAGCTCGCGAGCCGAGGCGGACGTGAGACGGGCGCCGCACGTGTCCAGGTCGCTGGCACGGCCGGTCTAAATGCGCCTGCATGGCGCGTGGCCGTGATTTGGGGGCGGAATGGCAAGCGATGCGGGCGCGACGGTGAGCCAGTTCCCAACCCAGGCACGGTCACCAACTGTCTAGCCGCCGCTCAGGGGCTACACCAGCTCCGTGGCATCACTGCATCGTCGACATCTACATCTGTACACAGCTTACACGTGGCGACCGTGCCAGGATCGTATAAACTCCTTACAAGTTTAATTTATTTACTGCAAACTGCTAGCAGAGCTCACATATGTTGGTCGCATTAGCTTCTTACAATGACAACGGTGCGCTATCCAACAGGACTATTGTTGAAGTTATTACTATGAATATTACTAGCACTGAGAAAATAATAAAAATGACATTTCATTAAAACATTTAAACCAATATTACTGAATCTACATTACTAAACAGATAACCTGGTTCATGGTTTATAAATCATGGTGCACATTCTAATTGCAGGTTGCCTGTCAAATGACTTACAGGGGCAGCAAAAATTTTGGTTCCAAATATTTCATGCAATTATTGACCGAATTGAAAAGTTTAAAATGCTGTCATAATACACACAATAAGTAAATTAATGTTAGAGAATGTGTACTTGTATCTTGAGACAAGTAACTAACCATGTGCAAATACCCAGACTACATTATCCAGTGTGTAAGAGCACTTAGCGACCTCCCACAAAGTTTACACTTAATTTAAAACCATTCCAAAACTTTTGCTCTCTGACGCCCCTGTAGAACAATAAAAGGGAAAAGTTTGTAGGTCACTATATTTTCAAATTTTCTCTGTTCGTGCTGTAACACTTCACCACCAGGCCTGACATTTTAGTTTAATACTCCATGCTACTACCTCTATTCCCAATATATTCTGCAGACAGTATCCAAATGTACCACAGAATGTACCTGCAAAATCATATCGTTGTCGTTGTACGTAGTTCGGGAGGTGCGACGTTTTATACATGGGTGGTCGATTCCTTAAAGAATCTGTGGGTTTAAGTGAAAGTGTGTGTGTGTGTGTGTGTGTGTGTGTGTGTGTGTGTGTGTGTGTGTGTGTGTGTGTGTGTGTGGAAGGGGGGGGGAGAAGGAAGGAGTTTACCTACATGTGGTTGAATACATGGGTGGTCGATTCCTTAAAGAATCTGTGGGTTTAAGTGAAAGTGTGTGTGTGTGTGTGTGGGTGTGTGTGTGTGTGTGTGTGTGTGTGTGTGTGTGTGTGTGTGTGTGTGTGTAGAAGGGGGGGGGGGGGAGAAGGAAGGAGTTTACCTATATGTGGTTGACTGGATTTGAGCATTAATTATTTCTTAACACGAGGAAGGAGACACAACTGATGCCATAACTACAGAGGAATATCACTGTCACCAGTTACATACAAGATCATTTGAAAACGCCACATAATAGGCGTGCGAAGCAGGCAGATGACAAAATCGTAGAATATCGTGGTGGATTTCTGAAGAGAATTCATGCATCGAGCAGTTTCTGAGTCTTACGTTCAAAATCGAGGACAGAATAGTAAAGTGTATGCTATAGGTATCTGCGTTCATGGACTTCGAACGAGTCTGTTGGCAGAACATCACTGTTTCGTATACTGGGAGACTTTGGTGCACACGATGAAACAAGAAACATAACTCGGCAAACACTAATAAAAACAAATGCCCACCCTGTAAAGAATTAGTACACTTGGAAAGACGACGTCGATTTTGATCCGATGATGGCATGTGCCACATAGGGGATAGCAAATGCTCTGATAACAGTTTCAACGTCGTCCACCAGCAGATAGTGTAGTGCCATACCTACCAGAGCGCCATCTGTCTCTACCCTTTAATAGGGAATGCTCACAGCCAGAAGGCTAAGCCTGGTGCAATAGTATGAAGGGATCAGGCAACCACGCCAAGGAGACGCAGTCGTGCTTCCTACAACCAAGTGAACGAGTTTGGAAGTGGTCAAAGTGTGGCCTTCCGAGTGGAAAGATCATTCTTTCGTAGAATTGCCACACAAATTGGACGTGGTGCGTCAGTTGCGCAATGATTTTGGTATCAGTGGTCACGTGACCGTTTCACACTTGTAGACGAGGTTCTGGACGTCCACTTAGCACAGACGATCGCCAGGGTCGTCAAATTGTATGCCCTGCAGTGGTACATCGTACAGCTACCACAGCACAGATAATACCGCTTCTGAACTCAGACGTGTCAACACCGACTGTGGCGAACTGGTTATTACCAGTGAGACTAAGGGCGTGCATACCTCCAGCCCGTTTTCCACTCACGCCATAGCATCGACGTGCACAGCTGGACTAGTGTCTTCAGAGGATCACTTGGAAGATGGAATGGTACGCCGTGGTCTTCACGATGAAAACAGATTCTGCCTGCACGCAAGTGATGATCGGTTGCTCGTACAGCTTAGACCCGGTGAGCACTGTCTTGTACAGTGTATTCGTCCAAGACACACTGTCCCCACCCTAGTCCTTACGATCCGAGGTGCGGTAAGCTACAACTCTCGTTTACCTCTGGTGATTCTGGAGGGGACACTAACCGGCACTTGGTACGTGCAAAATGTTGTTAGACGCTTTCTTGTGCCTTTCTTGCAACAGGAAGGTGTTGTGTTCTTCCAACAACAGGATAATGCACGTCCACGCACTGCTCGTGAAACTCAACGTGCTCTGCTCCGGACTTGTCTCCAGTCGAGCACGTATGGGATATGATGGGACGAGAAGTGAATCGTGCTTCTCGTCAGCCAACAACCCTTACAGAATTACGTGAACAGACCGGGCAGGCTTCGCCTAATATATCTCATGAGAGTGTTCATCATCCGTACAATCGACTGAATGCCAGAGTTAGCGTCTGCACTGCCGCCTGTGGAGACTACACTATGTACTAATATGGGTGTTTCAGCATGGGGCGATACCTGATACCTTAGAATCAGTTGTGCTATTGACCTGTAAATATAATAATTTCATGTTCTCCATATGCACTGTTGCAACAATAAATCTTGAGTGAACTGGAAATCTCCAAAAGGGTGTACTATTTTTTTCCTGCAGTGTGTCCACAGCTAATTTTTAGAGGAGATTTCTGAAGGTATCGAAGTGCGAACAAATGTTAGACAATGAAATGATGTATCTCCTTTTTTTTTGTTCGATTTTGTCCTTGAAGAAGTTACCCGAGAATGGAAAGAACTCAGAACAAGTAAAGAAATACGTAAACGATCTAAACTCCGTCCGAACAGGCCTTGGAAAGCCCAACGGTACCGACCGGCCGCCGTGTCATCCTCAGCCCACAGGCGTCACTGGATGCGGATATGGAGGAGCATGTGGTCTGCACACCGCTCTTCCGGCCGTAAGTCAGTTTACGAGACCGGAGCCGCTACGTCTAAATCAAGTAGCTCTCAGGTCGCCTCACAAGGGCTGAGTGCACCACTCTTGCCAACAGCGCTCGGCAGACAGGATGGTCACCCATCCAAGTGCTAGCCCAGCACGATAGCGCTTAACTTCGGTGATCTGACGGGAACCGGTAATGCCACTGCGGCAAGGCCGTTGGAAAAAGTAGAGATATGACCACATGAAAGCCGGCCGCTGTGGCCCAGCGGTTCTAGGCGCTTCAGTCCCGAACCGCGCTGCTGCTACGGTCGCAGGTTCGAATCCTGTCTCGGGGATGGATGTGTGCGATGTCCTTAGGTTAGTTAGGTTTAAGTAGTTCTAAGTCTAGGGGCTGATGACCTCAGATATTAAGTCCCATAGTGCTTAAAGGCATTTGATTTGACCAGATGAAATTGGGATATGAAAACAAATCTTAGAATTCAGTGTTCAGAATTTGCCCACGTTCTTAGAATTCAGTGTTCAGAATTTGCCCACGTTCTTGCAGCACTGCCCAAAAACACAGAAATGGCAACAAGGAAGTCAACAATATGAAAATAATTGCAGGAGAAACAGTTATTCAAATATCTTACGCAACTACAGAACGTATGGCAAGTATAAAATTTCCTCTAAATTTCATAAACACAGCTTATTGAAAAATTAGGAGAGCCCATAAATTTTAATACCTCTTGAGGACTAAATTGGACACATGTCGTACGCAATGTTTTCTTCGAATTCGACTGTACTACCAATTCCTAAAATATTTACCGTTCCCCGTGAAACAGCCCCTACAGTGAGACAGTGACTGTACTGGCAGCAGAACGGAGGACACATATACCACGGAAATCTTAATTTTGTCTTACAGAATTGTATCACTGTTAAAGGTCGTACTATGATTCCCCCTCTCAATCGTTGCGCACACCAGTCTCGTTTTCAGGATGGGGCGTCGAACAGATGCACACAACTGTAGGCCAGTATCGCTGATTTTAGTCTTTTGTAGAATTTTAGCAGATACATTGTACGATCTAACCAACCATGACTTCAAATCGCAGATCAAAAAGGCTTGTAGCTCCGTACATCCGGCAACTTTACATCGTCCAGAGATAGTTTAGCAGTATTAAGTTGCGCATTCAGAAAAATGGGCACTCACTCAGAAGAACGTTCCGCCTCGAGAATATCCATCTGAAAAAAAGCCGATTACGTAAACCATGTTGCATCCGGCCTTAGAACCCTGAGCGTTTCTGATTCAGTAACGAATATTGATACAAATTTGAAATAATTTGATTTGTACACAGCTGGTGTAAATACATCAGTTAGATGATGGAAAAATAATACTGTAGATAAAAACTATAATACGCTGCTGTAATTATCTGGAAAATAAATGAATTAACTATGCTTATAACTCCACAGAAATAGTAACGTTTCTTACATTTACCTGTCTCAGTAAGTATTCCTTTCACTTATTAATTTGTAAATTTAGGAAAAAAGCCTTATCAAAAAAATCTGTACAAGGAATTTAGTTTGGACATCGCACCACTTACGAAATAAGAATAAAGAGAATACGGATATGCATTTTGTGCCATCTTTGCTGCTGTCATCAGTTTTTTTTATTTTTTTTATTTTTTGTTTGCAGTTTATGGGCCTTCTTTTCGTGCCCATGCAGTCATCTCAGTAGTGGAAAGTCGATGCGACAGTGTGTTTGAGGCGACTTTCATGTCAGTAATGTATAATGCATGCAAAGACAACTCAACACCCAGTCTCCGAGCGGAGAAAATATCCGATCTGGGCGAGAATCGAACGCAGGCCCTTTCGGGTAGTGTCTGCTGCGGTTGCCCTGCAGCTGACGAGGCGGAGTCATCAGTTTTTTCCAGACTCGCGCTGTTAACAGCATGCGTTAGCTCCTGGGATTCTGGGAGTTGTGCCGGCCCCGGATCGAATCTTCTCTGCGGATGAACAAACGACGAGGGTCAGTGTGCCTACTAGTCAGGATATGGGTTTTTCACGGTTTCCCACACCGGACTAGGTAAATACCGTGCCGGTACCCAGTGCCACCTCATTTACACGATTCACCAACTTTCACACATAGGATAACAATAGTCGAAAATGGGGTATACAAATTCCTTCCCAGGGAAGGGGTCGGGGTGAGACGGAGTGTTGACGGGAAGGGCATCCATCGACCATCTACCACTAACACAGCCAAATCCAGATTAACATGCCGAACATGTGCATATACAGGATAAGTCAGCAAAAATGAACATTGTCAGTTCTTTGCTACCCAAACAGCAAAACTTGTCTCCTGCTTTTTGTGTTTCATTTCCTAATGTAATTCCCTCACTGTAGCCCGACTAAACTCGACTTCACTCCATAACTCTTGTTACCGTTGGTTCATTTTATAACCTATTTTTAAGAGACTATTTTTCTGTTCAGTCGATCTTCGAAGTCTCTGACAGAATTACAACTTAAAATATTTGTTGCTCACTGGGCATTAATTAATTACTGATGTCACACAGGCACCAAACACCACTACAATTTTGACCAATGCCACCGTGGACGTGTCACACAATGGGAAGATCGTCATAGCCCCTCTTACCCACAATTCACCCCTTTTTTGACGTACCTGCGGTGGGGGGTAGAACTGCGACGCCCTGCGTTGAAATCACGTGGTTTTCTTATGAGTGGCCGAGGAAAACATTCCAGGCACACCGACGCTCAGAATCGCCAGGAAAAGACCTCACGGAGTGGCATAAAAAGCGCCAGTGAAACCACCCCTCTCCGTAGGGTGCTGGTTCCCACACATTTCGCCGTCGAAGACGACAGTTTGTAGCGGGAAGACATTGTTCACAACGGTTGACACTGCTGTCACCGTCTGACGTTTCAACCCTTCTCCAAGAACACTGCGGGGCTGCATCCCCATTAACCATGATGTGACCCCTCAAAACGACAGCGCGACCGCAGTTTATGCTCTTGTGCACAGAACCGTTTAAAACCATTCGACGAAATCTGAATGTAATTCACGTCAGGAAAGGGTACTTATACATTTTCGTTCCTCCTTTTCGTGCACTTCTGTGGGGTGGTCACACGGGGTGCGACATTAAGATATGCGTTACAAATGGTATTCACAATTACTAATGTACTCGTATCTGCCAGAAACGTTGACACACATTAAACCTCGTAGCTGCTGTAGCGCCTGGGAGAGTGAAAGAACAATAAATAAAAAAGAAAAAACTAGTGCCTGAAGGCAGGCAAACACCGCCTGAGAGCTGTCCGCTAGAGCAGCAACAAGGCTTCCTGTGTGTCGAAGTTTCAGACAGGTAGATTTGTTATTCCGCCTCAGTTACACTATGCCGGCGATTGCTGCGCAAACATTCTCTTCACGTACACGTACATAATAATAACTCTACCACGCGGACGACTCCCGGGGGTGGGGCGTCCGCTGGGGGCCGAATCGCACATTAACCCTGGGTTCGGTGTGGGGCGACGGTGAGGTGGGTGGACTGCTGTGACCTGTTGCGGAGTTGTGAACCACTAAGGGCTACGGCGGGAAGAAGCCTCTCCGTCGTTTCTAGGTCCCCGGTTTAATACACAGTACACACACATTTGTAACGTGCTGGGGGGACTTAGAGGGGTATTTGGCGTTGCAACCCGGCCCGTCCCCTCTCAACCCCCCCCCCCCCCCCCCCCACCTGGCCACAAAATTGGAGAGCGCGAAAAAGGAGAGATGAAAATGCACATGTATCCTTCCCTGCCACGGATTACATTCAGATACCGTCGAATGGTTTTAAACCATCGCCTGTACACAAGAGCAAAACCTGTGGTCGCGCTACACTCCGAAGGGTGTCAGTCATGTTTAATGGGGATCCAGCCCCACAATGTTCTTGGAGAACGGTAGCAGAGTCAAACGTTGGCAAAAATGCTCATAGCACGGTGAACTGTTGCTTTCGACAGTGAAATGTGTTGTAGTCAGCGCCCCAGGGAAAGTGGAGGTTTCATTGACGTCTGTTCTGAGCGGCGGTGTTTCTGGAATGTTTTCCTCGGCCACCCATTAGAAAACCACGTCATTTGAACGTTGGGCTTCGCGGTTATGAACTTCATCACCGACGCGTCAAAAGAGGCGGTAAAAGGTGGTAGGGGAGAGGGGTGGGGGTAGGGGGGACAACCTTCCCATAGGGTTTGTCACCCTAGTCTACGGTGACGCTGGTTCCAATGTGACATCAGTAACCCACCTTACAAGTAACATGAACTTCTGAGCTGTGACCTGCTTTTGCATGAGTCGACATCTTATTGTTTGAAGAACCATTGAGCCAGAAGGTGACGTCACAGAGCGCCACTTTTTTGCAACATTAGGGAGGAGCGTTGTACCTACCACTGTAGCAAATTTCAAACTTAGGCGTTGCAGTGGATGGCAATTACAGGGTTTCGAAAAAGTGATTCTTTAATTAATTTGTTGCAGGGTATGGATTGACTATTTACATTTGTGTCTGATTTATTTCATGAATGTCCATTTGTTGTTTTGTTTTTATGTACGCACACTGCTATGTCTGTAAATTCCTCTTTGAGAAATAATTTTCTTAAATTGTTTTCTACAGCTCCTAATAATTTGTTAAAAGTCAAAATTCATGGCTCAATCAGGATAAAATTTTTATGTCGAAATTAAAAATTAATATTGTATTTCAAGCTGTCGGAGTAGATTGCGGGCACACTAATAAAGATATCTTTCTGAAATTTGGCTGAGTTACTCCTCGGCCACGTCCACAAGGAGTTTATACGCTAGTTTCTTTATTGTAATTTAGTCATTAGTTTCTGCAGTTAACGTGATCAGAAACACAAGGCAAAATTACTATACATCATTGTTTCAAACGTCCTTCAATTTATTATATTTTCAAATTTAAAATAAGCCTCTGCTTCATTTCGTGCACAATATCCCGTAGATTAAAAAAATTGTTTTATTTTTTTATTTCAAATGAGATTTGCACATTGTAGGACTTCCGTCATGGACGCGCCTCTTTTTGGATAGAGCAACTTATCTCCTCGGATGCGGAGTGTAATAATGTCTAAATTTCTTTTAAAAACTCAGAAAATGTTGTCCACGAATAAACAAATAATATACAAAAGGTTTCCATTAACTGTTCTCTAAAGTTAAAAACACCAGAAATCACTTACTTTATAGGCCGGTTGAGGGGAATAGACCCTTAATAAGAAGATCGGCCCGTTTCGTCACTGATTCATTTAATTGGCACAAGAGGTTTACGAAGAAACTCATCAAATTCCAATGGCATACACTACAAGAGAGGCGTAGTGCAACAGGGAGTCGTTTACTGTTGAATTTCCGAGTGCACCCGTTCCTAGAACAGTCGGACATCAATTACTTCCTCCCATATATGTATCGCGCAATGATCGCGACGAGAATATCATAGAAATGAGAGCTCATACGGACGTTTAAGGACAGACATTCCTACCACACACCATACCCGAACAGGGATGTTCGCATACCATCAAAGTAGCAAGCATTACCATCCCATATGTGTTCCTGCAAAACTCTTATATTAGCACTCCAAAATATCTATACCTACTCATATCTACACCCCTTTAAATCTTTTATGCAAATGAAATAATGCTGAGAATATATAATATTTATATATTTTATGTAGTGCAATAAAATGAATTAAAAACTCATATTTATTATTATATCATTATTATTATTAAAAACTCATATTTATTAATGAATATCCTTAATCAAAAATGCGTCTTTCGACAAGTTTCACAAAAAGAGCAATTGCTGCGAGTATTTAAAAGACAACTTATTTCTATTCTGAGTCTTAGTTGCACCAGATTTCGCAAATAAGCACACACTAGATGTTGCAACGGCGATAAGAGGGAATCAGCAGCTCTCCATGTCCTAAAAAATATAAAAAGTTCTTCCCTCCTGACCTGAAAAATAAACTTACACAAATACTTATACTTCTGATTATTGACTTCAGCGATGTTATCCTGCAAGGCGTTTCTCATGACAGCTCACGGAGCCTGGAACTGGATATGAATGTCTGTGTTCGTTGTAACTGTCATGTTCGACTCTTTGATAATATTTCACAATCATATGCACAGCTGTATTTGCTGCGTCCAGACAAGCGCAGAGATTTCCATAGCCTCTGTCTTCTCTGCTGCCTTATCGACTTATAACGTCCCCCATATCTCTCCTCGAAGTTAAATCTCTTTCAACCGCTTTCTTGAAGTATTTTTGGATAGCAGAAACTCGACTTTAGAATAACCTCCTGCATTATATCAGAAAACTGAATAACATCTCCAGCTTCAGAAGACAGTGACTTATCTATTAAAGCAACAATCATGAGTCCTATACGCACCCGTTACCCTTGTACATCTTTCTTTCCGGCCGATATTACTCATTTTCCAGTATTTTTACCTGGTGCAGTGTTCTTAAATTTCCTTTCCCCAGAACTCGCTATATCAGAAAACCTCTATTTTGTACATCTATAAATTTTTTATATCTGACACTATCATTATTGTTTTTATTGCCATTATTATTATTTTTATTATTATCACTATTAGTAGCAGCTGAAGTGATAAAAGTACTGCCAATATCAACTTTATTAGTTGACAGTATTACTTACACTGTCACTATAGACACTGAAATCATTTTCTTAGGTAACTACTGTTAAAAAAATAGTGCATGTGTGAAAGCTTGGTCCAATGTAAGAGATGGTCTGATGGCCCTAAGCAGATCAGGTTACATAAACAAATAAATAAATAATTATTGCCGAGCATATTTGAACAGACACGTAAAAATGATTTTCGCGTCTTCTCATTCTGTAAATGGGTTGCTTTTTAAAGATATTACACGGTCTCACATATAGAGATGATATTTTGTTTCCTTTTTCTATTTGCAAGCGTGCGATAAGTTTTTATGACGTTTCCAAACATCATTTTAGTATGTTACAAGATACGAAATAGCACCTGCTTCGGATTCACTAGGGCTGCTTTGTTGCTCATAAACCAAATTATTATATTTTGTGTGGCTCGCCCGCATGCGGCTGGATCCAGAAAATGCAGGTTTTTGAACCTTGCATCCAGCAGAGTAGTAGTGGTTACATGGTCATGGACATTTAATTCAATTAACCCATACCGATTCTTAGTTCTGCCAATAAAATGTCGCACTTTGCCATGGTGTCATAAATTTTAGTAAAATGTGTCGATACTTTAGATTTTAGCGGCCCTTCGACACAATAAAAGCTAACAAACCTTTGACAGAAAGCATGCACTGCACAGTTACAAACCACAACAAACAATACGGCCGACGAACGAATGAACGGACACAGCAGACGATGCCCCGTGTGGGGGCGGAACCGTGTGTGTGTGTGTGGGGGGGGGGGGGGGGGGCGGACGAGGGCAATACCACAGAAACAAAATGGTTCAAATGGTTCTGAGCACTATGGGACTTAACATCTGAGGTCATCAGTCCCCTAGGCTTAGAACTACTTAAACCTAACTAACCTAAGGACATCACACATCCATGCCCGAGGCAGGATTCGAGCCTGCGACCGTAGCAGCAGCGCGGTTCCGGACTGAAGTGCCTAGAACCGCTCGGCCACAACGGCCGGCCCATAGACACAAGCAGATAAGCACTCACTCACCACTCGGATACCGGCTTTTTCTTCGATACCGAGTAAGTACTGATCGAACGGATGGATTCTAAAAGCGCTCGGGATCGAAACAGAAGTATCGAATACTTTAGGGGAGAACCAGGCAAAGTTGCCACGGCGAGCAAAGTGACCATTGGGGTCCTGTGTGCTATGAGGTTCTGGTGTGGCGCGAAGACTGCTTTAACTTATTGGTCCTGGAGGGCTCAGTCATCCAACGAAGTCTAACCTATTTGTTGTGCTGGTCCTCCGAGTAATAACAGTAATTGTTGTGGATTTTAGCTATCCTGATGTAAGGTAAGCGGTCAGTTTGTATATTTACTGCGGAGAGGGAATGTGAATTGCGTCTTTTTAATGAAATTGTGTTGAAAGTGATACATTTAGAAGACTGCATAAAAGTACTTTATTTACAGAAAGTTCGGTCGTGCTATTAAAGGGTATGCAGCTTTTGTGTAAAGGCGTCACTGCGTGCAAAGTGACTATCTTGGCGGTGGATTCTGGCCTCTTTGTGTAGGGGAAAACGGAACGGCAGGGACCCGTAGACATACTTACAAGCAAATCCTGATAACACTGATCTAGAAGCTGCAAGTAAAGAAAGAGAAGAAAAAGAAGAAAAGGAGGAAAAACGTGAAGCAACCAAAGAGAAGAAATAAAGCTTATTTCAAGCGGTTATCTATAGTCGCCAAATATTTGAAAAAAAAAAACACTTTTTGTGCCAACAGCTACACAAGTTTATACAGCTTTTGGCACAAATATGTTTTTTCCCAAGGACAAGAAAGGTTGTAAAAGAAGAGTGTGAAGTGCAGAATCCCAACCCTAGGAGACAACAGTGAAGACATAGTGTGCATGTACCGGGAAAAAAATTTCCAAATCTAGGGCACTAGAGCAATGGATTTAGTGCCAGTTGTACTCCCTCTGGTCCCAGAAACTTCGTACAGAAGCTAACGAACACAATTTGGCATTTATATATGAAAAAATATAGTTCGAATAATGTTAAAAAATAAAATATATTTAGGTCTTTGCTGAATCAGTTTTCTTATTCCTTGTTTTTGAGTTTAAAGGTAAGTGGCTTATGTCGGGCACAGTGACCACCATTTTGCCTCTTTGTGAGGACTGAATTGTTTAAAGTACTTAATTTGATCCTGAGGTAATTAAAATATTTCATATCATACTCCAATAGTTGAAAATTACAATTACCCGCTTCTATGCACTTCCGTCTATTGTTACTCAGCTTAGAAAATGAGAATACGCTAGCTCGGCCAGTTTTCCCGCCTCTCCCCCACTTGTATCGAGACATCCATATTACCGAATGGCACAAAGGTACTGGCGTCGGCAGTACCCTTCGCCTCTCACCGTAAGATAGCTTTTGGAGTTAGAGTGTAGTGGTAGAGTAACAGTCGTGACAGAAAAAGGCAGAGAGGAGTGGTCGGTAGCGTCGTTACGGCTGATTACGGCAAGGTATCGTTATGCTATCATCTGGAGAGACCACTCATTGAAGCCCGTTGCCACACACAGCAGCGACCACCCTCGGCACAACCAACATCTCCAGGAAGTTCGATAACGTGTCGACTCGCATCCTCTCCGCCGTGAGTTCTTGCAGCCTGGCCGTGGCATTTATCGCTTGTTTTGTTTAGTACTCCATCTCAAATTAGCCGTCGTCTTGTTTTGAATA